>NC_061487.1:23066994-23271994 GCF_022539355.2 Hippoglossus stenolepis | reverse complement strand
CACACACACACACACACACACACACACACACACACACACACACACACACACACTGCCCATGCACCTCACACTTTTCCCACCTCCTTGCTGCCACAGCTGGTGTCTCCCTCACCGTCTCCCCTGTCTCTCTATCACGTCCACCGACCACTCATCCCTCCGTTGCTCTAATCCACCTCTCTCTCCACCATCTCCACCTCCTTCATTCTTCTCTTCTTTGGCCTGAGAGGAGAGGAGGTGTGTGTGTGTGTGTGTGTGTGTGTGTGTGTGTGTGTGTGTGTGTGTGTGTGTGTGTGTGTGTGTGTGTGTGTGTGTGTGGCATTACCCACCACATCTCTATATGCATAGAACTGTCGGCCTCCCACACACACACATCATTAATTAAACCCACATCACTTAGAATGTGTGCATACGTGCATGTTTGACCACACACACACACACAAACATGCACACATTCACACACACACGTGGCATGCACAAACTGCAATTCAGCCCTCGCTGTTTTCATTGACTCCCTCCTCCTCCCGGTGCACCACCCACATTATGAAGGTCAATGATGAGTGATGGGTATTGTCTGCAGACGCACACGTTTACAGACGCAAACGCACACAAGAACAAAAGCTGCAAAGAAACAGCAGACAAGGTACACAAGCACATTTTCTGCCGCTATACCACAACAAAGCACATCTGTCGTGGGGGCATGGCAGGCACCGGGTCGACATCTGCCCCTGCTTCACCGCAACAACACACGTTGGATTGGTTCCCAAAATCAGCCTGGTACACACACACACACACACACACACACACACACACACACACACACACACACACACACACACACACACACACCACCACACCATCCCTGCCGTCAGTCTGCCCCTGAAAAAAACCCAACAACCTCCTAAAATCGATGCTGAGTGTGCAGAGTTTCATCCCGAGTGGCGCTGCGAGAGCCGGATAATAACCCGGCCCGACAATCACATTTACGTAGACACCGAATTGATTAAACAATTAGTTTAGTGCGAGCGTTTGAAAAGCATCTCAGCACAAAAAGATTCATTATCCACCGTATCTTTCTCAGCATTCCTCAGAGTAAACACGGGGAATAAATCCCACGTTAATCCACTCTGAATTAACAGTACAGGGGTTAAAAGGGATCGCTGAGGGCGATAATACTGCAGTATCTTCACGTCTGAGTGCATCAGTAGCAGCGTGTGTGAGTGTGCACCAAACACACAGGAATCAAGTTCAGGTACTTTTTTTTATGTCGTTAAAATAAGAAGGTTTACAAAGTGAAGAATAAACGGATTAACTGGATTATTTGACATGTTGTATTGATTCTTGGTGAAATTATCTTTGTTTTTATTTTCAATACCGTGCACACTGTGTAAAAGTACTGTATGTACTTTGATTTCCAACCTTGGCAGAACGTACCCACCTTTCCACTCTGTCTGCTTGAATCACTATTCTGCAGGCTTTGCAGATCACGTCCCGGGCTAACAGGATCGACCACTTTCCCTTCGACATGATTTAACGCTCTCACGGCTCAATCACATCACAGCAGACTGAGCTGATTCTGACTGATGAGCAACGTGGGAAGTTCATATTTCCTCCACATCATTATTCCACTGTGACACGGAGGTAAATAACTTTGAGGAGGGCTGGATTCCATTTAGCTGCTTCAGTTTCTGGGTCTCTGTGTTGTTGGTGCTGACTCACTGTGGCTGTCATGACTTACTGGAACACACCAACAGAAACAGCCATTGTTATGTCATTAGTAACAGCAGTGCGTTTCCTATATGACTAAGTACAGCACCACTGTTCTGATTGGCAAAGCCCCCAATTGGTCACAGTCAGAATTGCATGTTATAGATGGAAACATCAATGGCCTGCATTTATGTATAGGGCTTTTCTTGCCTGATTGACAACTCAAAGTCACAATCACCCATTCACATTGATTCATTCATCTATATCCAGCACTTTTTCAGCACTGGGGCAAATGATGGATGCAGACTGGAGGAGCCGGGGATCGAACCACCGACTTTCTTGTAAGAGGACGACCCACTCTACCTCCTGAGCCTCAGTAGTTCCATCACTGCTGGTGTTTGAAGTGTCATAATCCTGGAGCTATCCATGTTGACTCTACATAGAGTTAGTAAATATTTCCTTGTGTATAGATGCACCCACAGGAGAAGTTTTCCCTGTTTACGTGTTAGAAAATAAAAATAAACTGCATGATCGGATATCTCAAGTGAATCTCTGTGGTGAATACACGTCTCAGGGTGTGTGTGTGTGTCTGTGTGAGTGAGCACACACCTCCTGTCACTCTATAGGGAGAGAGAGAGAGTGAGCAATAACATAAATAGCCCCAGAGAAAAACAGGTGAAGATAAAAAACATGAAAAATGCTGTCTTCCAGGAAGCACTGACACTGCAGAAGAGGCTGATAACCACAGCAACAAAAGTGAAAATAAACAGCAGAGTTAAATTTAGCTCAGCATCAGCATCTCCATCTGTCTACCCGACTTTCGGTTTGCCTCCACAGACAGTCTTATCTACTTAGAACACACTGTGCTGTTAACGCTCCATAAATCTGAAGCTTGAGATTCATTAGCGACATAGGGAACACACGAGGAAGTACCAGGGGAAATTAATAGGTAACCACGCCAAGAGCAACCAGTCGAGCCTCTCAAGGCCACGGTGTTGATTACATGATGCAACTAGAATGGTTTTCACTAGAACTCATAACTCCACCAAGGCCCAACAGTCGCCTTGTGAAACCACTAGATCCAGATTTTTATTTGGATCTGCAGCAAATTGCCCAAAATCCTAAACATCAGCTTCCTAAACATGTCGGATATTTTTCATCAAGATCAATGAATTATTCTTTATCAATGAAAATCTCATAATGTTCAAGAAAAACTCTTGGATCTGCAAAGTGTAATGGGTTCACATCCTTCCACCAGGTTTTGTGGTTATTCTTCCAGTTTTTATAATCCTGCAAACTAACAGACAGACAAAGCAAATGCAGATGAAACTTAACCACCTCGGCGGAGGTAATAAAAATGGAGAGTGAAGCAGATGTGTGCACAGGCCGACTACAAATGGGGGTAATAATGAAAAACCATGTTCTGAGAGTGGTGCGAGAGGAGAAATGAAAAAATCCTCTCAAATTCCTGCGTATTCAAATGGACAAGTGCAGTGCAGTTTTAAAAAAAAGGACAATAATATCGTTTATTTATAATAAAAACAACACTGTCTGACGATTTTTTCAACAACCAGCTCATCAAGAAAGGTCACAGGTTCTGTACGTCCTGGGATCTTTGGCAACACATAAAGAAAGTTAATGGTAAATCCAAAATGTGAAGGGGTTTATCCTCTTGGGAGCATGACTGTGTTTTCTGCATTTGTCTGTTTTCATCAGTTTGGTGGGTGTCGCCCAATCAGCAGTGATGTGTATATAAACCCCACCTTATTAAAAAGGAAGTCCACACAATGGATTCTCAAGTTCTCTATGCAGCAGCTGCTGTTTTGGTGTTTGAAGATGTTGGAGGCAGATATTCCAGATATCCAGACTGCAAAAACATATTTTGAAGTATTAAACATGTATTTAAACCCACGTCAACTACCTCTGAGATTTCATCCACAAGAACGCAAAGCTTGCATCTCGACAGTGTTCAAAGCAAAACCGTTTACATTTAAATAAACTGTTTTGCTGCAGATTGTCGGAGCTGAACGCAGCCCGCGTCCACTGCTCCCTGTGGCTCCGCCCCCACAGAACCTATACAGGAAGTCAGCTCACCTGCAGAACTCTGTCAGGAAAAAGAAAAACACCTGAGGCCTCAAGCTTCAAATGTTTGGACTGTGGACAAGAAAATGTGAGTTTGCCTTGTTCGATGTTTTGTGAGTGAACGTGTTCGATTCATACTCTGGGTAACTGAGTTGATATTTAAGTAAAAGGTTTTACTTTAGTAGATCTAGAATTGGTTCTTAGTTTGACCTTTGTTTGGTTGTTCCTTTCAATGAAAGATGTCTGTGTACGGGTTGATTTTATATTGTATGTCATCTTCTGTTGTTAGAAAACTTTCCAAACTATTCCCAAACAAAACAGTGGATGGGAAACCTTGAATCTAATTAAGTTGATTTCTCCTGGAGCCAGATCATTGCAGGTGTAACAGTATTCAGCTTAATTATTCACCTTAAAATATACAATGTGTGACATAAAAACACTACTGATAGTAATTTATATGCAATACAGGAGTTACTTAATCCAATATCAAATATTTGATGAGGCCATACAAAAAAAAAAATCTTTGCATTTGAAAAATAACCTTATCAGCGCTCCCTGGTGGCAATTACTTGTTATTGATAATGTGACATATAGTGTATGCTGATGACTGACCAATATATTTCTACAATAAGGCAATATTAAACAATTATCAGTAATACTACATAACTATATTCTGTTTGTCAATATCACCTTGTTATTGCTGTCTATTAATTACCGAAGTTATTAACCCTCAATATTCACTGTAAGCTTTCTTAAAGGAACAGTTCCCCCATAAAATCTAAACTGTTTCATCTGTTGTCGTTAGGACCACGGAACACTGTCAAACTTCTCACTGTCAAACTTCTCACAAACTCTTTGCTTCCCTATGCAAGGCTCCAGTACAAATACACAGAGTGCACACACTGTTGCCAGCATGTTGTGTTACTGCTGCTTGTGTCACCCTCTCCCACGTTGAAACAATGAGCTCGGTGAAAGGATTCGGACTCACTGCTGTTCCCAGCCTTTTCCTTCCTGCCAGTGAGAATGAAAGCAGAAAGCCTCGCACTGTTTCCTCCCCCTCTGCTGTTAAATCAGGGTGATTCACCCCTGCTCACCACAACACACACACACACACACACACACACACACACACACACACACACACACACACACACACACACACACACACACACACACACTACACCCTACACCCTAAGAAAGGTGCATGGTTGAGGGGTTGCGGAGTAACCACACACACACACACTTGCCCACTACGCTTCCTATGGAGACACACAACTCGGAGGCAGTTGGGTAACAGGACTGGGGACGTTGCCAAAAGGCCAGAGTGGTTGGACGAGGGTCTTAAGAGGGGGAACTGGTTCCCAGGGCTCTTAGAACAAAACTGTCTTTTTTCCATCAGGGTGGATTTAAATGTCCCCTCACACTCTGCTGTAAATAGCTCCACAGCAGCAGGCCGGTCCACATGGAGGTCAGAGCTGCGGCTCAGTGAATCAACACACACACTCTATGTAAACCTTTCGTTCTGGTTAACAATCGACTACTAACGAAACCTCTAATAAACTAGAGGGACACTCAGTAGAGCTCACACATCCAACAAGGCCCCACAAATTACACACACTCATAGATATCAGAAAATCTGTTTTTTCCTGGATCTGGATTTGCAACAACATTTAATTGGTTCTTCAATGATGAGAACCACATCCGTCCACCAAGTTTCGTGCTGATCCGTCCAGTAGTTTTTGCGTTATCTTGCTCACAAACAAACAAACAAACCAACCAACCAACCGGGGTGGAAACATAACCTCCTTGGCGGAAGGTTTACAAATGCACACTGCAAAGAGGAGGAACACTTAAAAGATGATTCACCCTAGTCCTCTGCAGCTCTTTCACAAAACCACACGGTCGGAGGGAACATCGGCTCAACATCAGCAGAGTGAAAAATAAATAGGGGAACGTGGGAGAGCAGCCAGATGATGACATTAGAAAATGGATCCTGCTCACATGGTAGAAATATAATGGATTTAGCAGAATGCCGGTCAAACAAGGACAACGCAGCAGCAGGGATGGAACGAGTCAGGATAAAGTTTTAATGTTAATGAAAGAAGAATCACAGTTGATGTCAAAATTCAACTCAAAATAGAAGTTTGGAGTCTCCAAATCTTACCATAACAGCAGAGCAGACACGTCTTTGAGTTTTTACCTTTCCGGCCCCAAAACCAGTATTTACGCCGTCGTTTCATTGTCAGTCCAGTGTCTTTATAATTTTTAATAAAAGGAAAACAGAAATGAAACTCAAGCTTTCCACCTAACACAGATATATTCAACTAACAGTGTTTATCCTCATTGTGTTGTCCAGCCTGTAAGAATCACCTACCAGAGGCAGCGTGTCTCAGGCGGCACCTCCGGTAACGGGCGGCCAGGCAGTCCATGCTGTGTCCCAATCTCTGGTGTGCAACTAGATGAAGTCAAGGGAAATAACTAGTGCTACTGTTCACTTTCTCAAACTTGGAGTAAAAATACACCTCTTTTCCTTCCTTCCTTCCTTCTTCCACCTCATCCAGGGAACAAAGGTACAGAGGAGACCCCCCGCCTGACAGGACGCTGCGCTGCACTGATCTCCTGCTCGAGAGAAGAGACACGGCACTGAGGAGACAGACGAGACCTTCACATCTTTTCTGTCCTCTTGCAGACGGGATGTCCACAATTTCGCAAAGGTGAAACCGCTCCACGTCTACCTCTGTGTAAAGTTACTTCCTCAAAGCGTCCCTCGGTGTCCACGTCTGTATTCTCTCCGTCTTACCTCAGACTTGAGGTGTGGGTCAGTTACAGTAGCTTTCTGGGAAACGACCCGACATAGGCCGACGATGCCAGTCAGAAGAGGGGAAACGCTGCAGGCAGGAAGCAGCGGCTGGGTCATGGAAGGAGAAAGGAGTGTTTCCTGTCCCAATCACAGCAGATGTGTAGGCTGCTGTGGACGGGTCATGTTGGGACTGACTCAGACCGACAGGATTAATGAGTTCAAACTGTTAAGGTTTGGAGTTAAGATAAAAAAAATTGAAGTGCAGTAAATTAAAGATTCGATTAGAGAACAATTTGTTCTTGAATGTTGTGTGAGGGATATAGACACACACACACACACACACACACACACACACACACACACATACATTTAGCAATATGTGGTGTCAGCAAACTTTCTTGCACATATCTGAACAAACTGTCTACAAGTAGTTCATCTATTAGCTTCCTCTCTGTGGCTGTCTGTGTGTGTGTCTGTGTGTGTGTGCTCTTGTACAGCTATCTTTGTGAGGACCAGTTTGAGTTGACAACCTACGGAGTGAGGACATTTTAAGGAAAGTGAGGACATTTTAAGGAAAGTGAGGACATTTTGGCCGGTCCTCACTTTGTGACCCTCTGATGGACTGTTTGGGGGTTTTAGGGTCGGGTTAGAGTTAGGTTTAGGTTAGGTTAAGGGTTAGTGTTAAGCATTTAATTTGGATGGTTAGGGAATGCATTATGCCAATGAGTGTCCTCACTAAAATAGCGGTACAAACGTGTGTGTGTGTGTGTGTGTGTGTGTGTGTGTGTGTGTGTTGTGTGTGTGTGTGTGTGTGTGTGTGTGTGTGTGTGTGTGTGTGTGTGTGTGTGTGTGTGTGTGTGTGTGTGTGTGTGTGTGTGTGTGTGTGTGTGTTTTCGATCAAAGGGTGTGTTGCTCATGTTGTGGGGACATGTTTAAGGTGAAGACATTTTTAAGGTTAGGAAATAAATGTAAGTCAGTGACATTAAACACAACTCTGTGTGTATGTCACAGTTGTACTAATACTACTTTGCAATTTTTTTGTATTTTTAAATCATATTTGAGTCTAAATTAAATTGTTAAAGAGCTAATGCATAAAATCTTGCTTTACATACAAAGTTGTACTTTGGACCCTGTGTGCGTGTCCTCATAAAACACTGAACACAGAAGTTGGTGTTTTGCACTGAGCTGCCGCTCGATGGGTGAATTATTCCTGAGTGTTTACCTCCACCTACTGGCCTGTGTGAAAATCTCAACTTTGAACCTCAACTTTAGTGTTTTTGTGTCGTGTCTGATCACGTGTGTGCGACCGCAGAACGATATCACGAAAACACACACGTATTAGTCATTTCCTGCTGAGTGCACCCCACAGGGATTACCAACTGATCAAACCAATAACATCCTTCACACCTTTATGTACAGTCACGTCCTGTCTGAGACGTCCCCGCTCGACACAGTAAACTCAGAAGAGTCAAACAAGGAAATGATGTAATCATGCATTCCTCCATGTCATAAAAAGTTGGCCAACTGGCCTATAAGTGACAGTAACACACACCACGGTCACTAATGTTGTACCAAAGTGAAATCTGACCTTTGAACGAGAGAAAGTCATAAACTGACACTTAGAGCTCAATCTTCAGTCCAAATTCAAAACTGTATTCTACATACATTTAAAAGCATTTATTTAATATTAAGCATCAGGTTGTTCCTTTAATGTCGATATAAGTATTTGGCTAAACCAGCCGTCACACATTTTATTGCAACAGGCTGCAAAAACTAGATTATATCTTAGGTAACTGCCAATTTACACATTCAGCAACAGAGAGCAACATTAGCCTGATGTTAATTTCTACTGTCCCTCTTATTATGAACTGCGTTTTACAAAGATAAAAAGATTTTTTAAAATATGGATGATGCACAAAGACTGAGTTAGCGGTTTACATATTAAAACATAAATTAGCCAGTTATCTGGAGAAATGTGTACGTTTTGTTAAACAACTGGTTTAAATCCATCGGCATGACATGTAAATAAAAAAAATCTATATTCACAAAAAAGTGTTTCTAGTCATTCACTCTCTTTTAAGCTCTGGATTAAGAAAATATTTGTTTTTTTAGCAGCTAAACTGCTTCATTCAGAGGCTATAGTTGCTAACTGTGCTGCGTGTATGGAAAACATGGGCTTTATCAGAACTGTTTGAAATCAGCTGCCTGTTGTTGCTGGCAACAAGGTGGATGACAAAAACAAAAACAATGAGCTGAGAGATACTGACAATTACCAAGAACTGCAGAGTTGGGTAATAATTCACTGATGATTCACCAGTATAAGCAAAACCTTTCGTATTATAATGATTAAGCAGCTTTAATCATAGAATTATTCATTTCATTAACAGGCGGCAAAGATATTTTTCCTTTTAGAATCAGAATATACGGCACAAAAAGTTTATAGAATAGTAAATTTACAAAGGTGTCTATGCATCTTCTCGGCATGACGTCTCTTCTGAGAGGAGGAATCCTCTGTTTTTATGGGTTATTCACAAGACTATAGTGATATTCCCATAAAACAGCATGGTAAAGCAAATCCTCCCAGATGAAGCAGTGGCTCTCCATGTCAGAAGGTACGGTTATAGGTGGTTTATAATGACGAGGTGCAGCACAGCACGACATATATAAAAACAATAAAATCCTCTTAAAGTCCTCATGAACTGATCTGCACAAGGGAACCACTGTGAAGTGTCGGTAGAGACAGTGAGAGGGTTGAGTTCAGGCTGAATGGTCACCAGTGTCGCAGGAAAACACAATCCAGGCAACAGTCGGCCACCATTCCCACTGCTTGTGTCTGAGCAGGGAACACACAGCTCCTCTGTCAGGGACTCGGCTGCACTCACAGTAACAACACCGCACACGGACCTGCCCTGAAGCCACAGCGATAAATAACTCATTCTAACATGTGAGGTTTAATAAGATGGAGGCTTGAGCAGTGGGACGTTTTATGTTTAAATCAATAAGAGGCAATTTCTAGAGAGAGCTTTTTTTTTCTTCTGCTGCTGCAAACTCCTTATTAGTGTATATGATAAAGAAAGTGTTCATATTTATATCGCAAAGCATTTCCGACAACCACCTCTGTTACACGAGAGCTAACAGGATCACAGCGTCTCGCAATGTACATCCAAGGATGAGTCTGTGAAATCAGATCAGTGTGACACACATTTGTTCAGGAACAAAACAGACATATTTCATAATGATGCTCTTTTTCTTCAGCATAAATTGATGGGACTCAGGATGACCTCAAATGTAAGAAGCATATCAGAGCATCATTATGACAACACACTGCTTCTGTAATGAAATCACATCCACGGCATAATAAAACCACTGGAACCACAGAAGCTTATTACCTCTGCCCAGGAGGTTTTGCTTTTTCTCCCTCGTTTGTTTCTTTGTCAGCAGGATTACTCATATAATACTGAACGGATTTCCACGGAATTTGGTAGGAGGATGAGAAATGGGCTCAGAAAGAACCCATTACATTTTTTGTTGTGTGCAATTTGGTGCAGCTTGATTGAATTTAAGGAGACTGCTGGGTCTTGGCAGAGGTATGCGCTCGACTAAGTGCCGTTATAGGTTGTGTGGGTTGTTGGTTTGTTTCTTTGTCAGCAATGATTATATAACTATAGAACAGATTTCCACAAATCTTGGAGGAAGGATGGGACATGGGCCAAGAAAGAAGCCAATCAATTTTGGAACAGATGTGGACATCGGTGCAAATCCAGGAATTTTTCATAGATGCCCCAGGGAATTATTCAGGGATCTTGATGAAAACAATCAGGTTCAGGGAACTGATAGGAATGTGTGCCAGTTGATACGGATTAATCTGAATCTAATCTGAATGTAGAGGATTTAAATGTGGTTTCACAAAGGCCCTGTTTGTTGGTGAAGGTTTGCACTCTACTAAGTCTCATTCTTATGAACTCATTTTACTTTTAACAGAAACAGCGTGGCAGATTTGTTTAAAGCTCAGTAGTGGGTCACGGAGAAGCAGAAATGATGGGAGGACATGAGGACAGGTTTTCTGTCAGGGAGATGGAAACCGTTCATCTAAGATAGAAAAACGAGGCACTGCACTACAGGTGGGACTATGAGGGTGGATCTTTTGACTTCAGTATTGCTAACACCCAATGATTCCCTGACAGATAATATCTCTGGGTAACTACCTCACTTCCTGACTCAATACTAATCACCTACAGATGAAGAGACTGGAGCTGAGAGAGCTCGCAGACCTCGTCTTAACAAATGGCAAAAATAAGCACAGAGCAAAGTTCACATCAAGGTGCCTGTGCAGTACAGTAGATCTTTGGATGCATGTTTGCACACGAACGCCACGGATTTGCAAGACCTGAAGGAGTCATACTAGTGCCTCTCGTCTCAGCTGTTCATGCCCAGACACACAACTGGCATTTATTTGGATCCTTGTTTTCTGAAAAAAATATAGACAGATTTAATCTGACTCAAGCCTTGGGAAACTTTCAGGGACAGCAAAGATCCACCTGGACGCATGAATCGAAACGGATCCCACACAGTTTTTTGATCACATTTGAAAATCCAAAGTAAAGATATAAAGATGCAAGTGAACCTCTTGCTCCTGAGATTTGCATCTTGAGCACAAGAAGTGTTCCTGAACTCCTTTGAGGTGGCGTTTTTCCGGAAATAAAAAGAAATGGGCCCTCCAGCATGTGCATGGTTACACAACAGGCTGGGGCTTGTCTGAGAAACCTTCATACCTGCTGAGCTGAGCAGCCAGTGGTGTGTAAACAAGGCTGTAATGTAGCCCAGGTGTCTATAGGTGTGTTGCAGTGTGGTCATTCCATGCTTTCCCAACCAGACTGAGAAAAACATGACAGCTAATGCTACAGATAAGTCACCACACTGAGTCACAGGTGGAACTTTTACAGCCTGTAGCTGGTTATTCATTTGTAGCCAAGCTGTCTCTGCACAGGTTGGTGCGTAAAGACGTTTTCATGGTGTTGCTGTGCGTAAAAAGTCACAAAAAACACACACAAATCTACATTAATCTCATCTGTGATCATTTAAGTTTCCTTGATGAAAACGATCTCCTAGTGTTCATTTAAAAACTCACCTTCTTCCTCTTCTTCCTCTTCTTCTGGCTCCTCACTTTCCATGCTTCGTTCCTTCCTTCGAAAAGCGACTCTGCTAAATCCGTCCATTCTCCGGTGACGCACTGGCCGCTCCAGCATCGAGACACTTAAATAAAACGCAATCAAACACGATCAACACATAACTACACAAGTGTTCGCCTCGTTGAGACAAACTCAGCCCCGCGCGTCCCGCGCGTCCCGCTCCAGCGGCGCGGCGGCTCCTCACGTGCGTCCCGCCAGTGAAAACAACCTGAGTGCGCGTTTATAAAACATTAACAGCCGCACAGGGAGGGACACATTAACAGCTGCGCACATCTGGAACAGCTGGTTCGGCCTCATCCACTAATCTCCCCCCCAGAATGTCACCTTGGTGATGGGGGCGTTTCCTTCGCCACGACCGCCTCCCACCCCCCCTCAGTGTGTACTGGTGGTGCAGACCTCCTTATTGTTAAAGCCACACAATGTCCCTACTGTTGCTCCCTCCCCCCCTAAACACACACACACACACACACACACACACACACACACACACACACACACACACACACACACACACACACACACACACACACACACACACACACCAATGTCTCATTATTTGCAAGGTGTCAAAATCAATGTTTTCTTCTAAAACTTAAAAGTAAAAGTTGTTGTTTTGTACTAAGTCACATTCCACAGATGACATCTCAACTTCCTCAACAACTCTTTACATTTTGAGTAATGTGGCCTCAAATAAACCCCAAATAATATATAAAAACTGGCACAATTAGACAAATACTACAGAATATTAAAATGAGAAATATTCTCACTTGAGCAGTCTTACGTGAAGATCCATCTAGTGTATTTAAAACATACTAATCTACCGTGTGTGTGTGTGTGTGTGTGTGTGTGTGTGTGTGTGTGTGTGTGTATTTGTCTGGTCTGCATGGGTCATACTTTGTATATAAGGATGAGCGACGTGTCCACTTCTTCCCACTATCCAGACATGAAGCGTACGAACGCTGCCATCTTGTGCCGATGACGTCATTTGGAGTGAGGTCAACCGATGGCGAATCAGTCTCAGTTATACATCAGATATTAACTATTTAAACCAAACTTACTGGAAAAATCTAAACATCAGAAACCACGTTTGAGAAAAACAAAACTTTTTACTTTGATCCACGTCCCATCCACTGACTTTGAGGAGACAGGGTTTATGACTTATTCTATAGCCATCCACCAGGGGGAGATTAAAATGCTTTGGCTTCACTTCTGAGTAGCTGTCATGTCGTCCATCTTTATATAAAGTTTAAATGGATGATCAGAAAACAGTTGGATAGAGAAACTGACGCACACACAAACAGTCACATATAAATTCGAGGACAGATCTTTAATTGACTCGTGAAACCAATTTAACACGTTATTTTAAAATGGAGGAGAAACTGTAAAACCCACAGTAGTTCAGCTTTTTAAACCTCAGCTTTTTGTTTTATTTCCTCTCACTGGATTAGTCTCTCTCCATCTCAGCTTTATTGTGCAAACAAACCATGAGAGTTAACCTGCATGGCTTCAGGAGCTACTTTCGGACCACAGACATTTTTCCTCACTCTGTAGCAACAATCTACATCGTTAACAAAGACAAATGCAACAAATGTACACACAAATGTACACACAGAGAACATAGTCTGCTCATTTTCCGCATGTCATTACAACGCAATACTGGCTATCTAGTTTTAGTTCATCCATTTCATATCCATGTGGCAAAGTGTGTATTCATAGCAGTGGCGACGACATCCACGTTAAAGACATTATCATCTTATAACGACCGAGAGAGAGAGGGGACTTCAATTATGTAATAAACATCACAAATTAAATCTGTCTCAATCAGACTTAGCCCCGTCCCTCTGGGCTCAAAGCAGCGATTGAAAAAGAAACAATATCTCCGTTGTGACAAAGGAAATCGAGAGTAGTGCTGTAACTGCGTCGCTTTGAGAAAGTCGGGGAGCATCTTGCCGTCTTCTTCTTCTTGTTGTCGTCAGCCTGCTGGTTCGCTCGTGGAGACAGAAATGGTTGAAACATCACGTGAATCTCATCCAGATCCGTCTACGACCGGTGCCACTACCGTATTGCTATAATTGTGCTTGGACAGTACTGCATACTGTTTGAAGGAAGCATGTGGAGACAACTCAACGAGGACATGATAAATAAAAGTAACAAAAGCGGAGAGGATAGAGAACACTCTACAGTGAGAAAACAGTGTTGACATGAAGGCGACGGAAACTGAATCAGAGGCACACCAATGTGGGAATCCTCTTTTCATGACTGACGTTCAAAAGCGCGAGGTCTGATCCCTGCATGGTCAAACAAACAGGCCAACAGCCCTGGTCCTGATCCCAAACTTCCTCTCACCTACCTCGGTCTCTACAGAGATCTGCGCTAACGGACACAACCACGTCACCAGAGTCTGCAGTAACAATTAAATAAAAATAAACAAAGGTATAAAATATTCTTTATGCACATGATCTGCAAAACAAACCCCCCAAAAAAGTTGTATAAAAAAAAAACAGGCATTCCAAGAAACACTAGTGGTGTTAGAACGGTAGCTGAACTCCACCCGTCACCACCACAAGAAACGATGCTTCATTAGTCTGTTTGCGACGTCAAACCCAATGTTCTCTCACGCTCCTGTTTTTAAAATGGCATACACTGTGTATTTTTGGATTATTAATCTAACATCTTAAATGCCGGAGAGTAAGATTAGGCGAATTTTCAACCTCTTCATTAGAGCAGTAAGAACCTTTGTGGAAGATCTGTTTTTTGGTTGCATTGGTTTTTCTTTGTTGAATAGAGCCGAATCGGCCGAGTACAGATTCACTGAAGCCTTCGCCTCACTTCACCCAATCGAACGCACCTTGATTTACATCCAACCAACACAGAAAAAAAACATTCCAGTAATAAATATCTCTTGTCACAAATCAATAAACGATCAATAAATTATAAATAAATACTAGTAAGAATAAGGGAAGAGATTTCCCCCCTGATTTGTCTCTGTGGCGTTTTTGCACCTCAGTCCAGTTCTTTTCCAGGAGGAGAGCGCGCCGCTCTTCTTCTGCGACCCGGGGAACCACGAGGCCTGCGGGGGACCGGGCGGCGCTCGGAGTTGGGGGTGTAGGCGGGGGTCTCAGAGTCCATTACGCACCAGGATCGACTGTGTGGTTTAGGGGGAGTCGTACTGAAGTCGAACTGAACTCCCTTCCAGAGTGGCTCTAGACCCAGGCCAGCACCCGGGCTGGAGCAGGGAAGCTAGGGGCCGGGCAGGTGGGGGACCAGATGGTTACACGGGTCGCTGTGCGAGAGGAGGCGAATGCCGCTGGTCAGAACTGCGTGGTGATCCTGCAGGTCTGCCACAAACTTACGACTGCAGGAGACACAGGAGAGAAGGATAAACAGGACAG
This sequence comes from Hippoglossus stenolepis, assembly GCF_022539355.2. Classification (NCBI taxonomy): domain Eukaryota; kingdom Metazoa; phylum Chordata; class Actinopteri; order Pleuronectiformes; family Pleuronectidae; genus Hippoglossus; species Hippoglossus stenolepis. The sequence continues at coordinate 23,256,827 of NC_061487.1, read as the reverse complement.
AGTGAACACGTGTGTTGTTACGGCTGCAGAGGAAGAGAAACTGATGCTGGAAGAATCATGATCAGCAGCAAATCAACAAAAAGGCAGCAAACGTGAGAAAAGGCCAAAAGAGGAAAAGTTTCAACATTTTGGGGAGAAAAAATAATCAAGCTGTGATTTTCGATTTTTGGAAGATCGACACCACTCGTGTTCGGATGTATACGAGAACATGGCTGCCAACGATTAGCTTAGCTTAGCACGAATACTGGAAACTTGATTTTTTTTGTAAATAGCAAACAAAAGTGACTCATATCTCCCAAAATGTCGAAACCTTTAAAGCCACCACAGATACAGGAAGGGGCTGCGATAATATACATAAAGTAATAAAGGCTTAAGTACTTATTATGCAGCATGGCCGCATTTAGCACAGTATTTTGAGATTATAATTATTGGTGTCTTAATGTTTACATCACTTTAATATTGAAGCTTGTAAATGGAACAAATTGGAATTAATTTTAAAACTCCTGGGACACTTGATTTATCGTAGTATATTAATATTTGTTGACTATATTTTCAGATTTTTCAGAAGATTGCTTTTCAAAATTGTACTTCATTTGCAAATGTTGATTTCCAGCACTGCAGCTGACAAAAAAATTCTATAGAGATCAAATCAAATAAAAAAAGTCAAAATTTGACATGAAATCCTTTCTATAATGTCGTGATTTTATCTTCAAATTAAAGAAAGAGAGCTGGTATTAAATAAGTTACAGTAATAGCATAAAGCCAATATAAAACTGCCATGCAAACCTGTACATGCAAAGTGAAAATCAATTCTTTCCCCCACTGGTCCGGTGAAGTGTTAATATTGATGCAGTTAGTTTCAGCCGTAACCCGTTAACAACTACTTCATGATAAATGTGAAAACTAACCACATGCAGGTCAATCGATGTAGCACAGATGCAGATGTGCAGTGAAAAAAGTTATATATATGCATTAGAGAGAATGTGCTACAGCTATGATTCTGTGGCATGAGATGGACAGATGTTGGTGATCCTACTTTCCAGCAGGCTCTACATCTGGTTACCTGCGGGCTAGGGACGCTCGCCCTCGCCTTAGTTGTGGTGAAAGTGACGATACTGAGGCAGCAGACTGCTGACAATCTACAAGAAACTGATAAATTAGACAGATATACAGAGTGGTGACACTCAGGGTTAGTCAACAAGAACAGAGGAAACAGGGGGACAAGACAGGGGACGGCCTGGTCAGGGACAAAGAAACAGACTGATTGGGCCTTTATAATGCAGTAATTATAAGATTCTCATCCATAGACACTAGTTTACATCTGTGACTGTCTTCCTCATGTAGTTATACTTGGTTTTGGTTTCTAACAAACAGGAAGCAGGTTTAATGTTTAAATAGAGTCGATGAGAAAAGGGTAGAGGAAGCTAAGGAAGATACATGAAGTCAAATATAACCTATAAATAACTAGAGCCTGATCGATATCTATGCTAAGACCCACATTAGGGAGTAAAAATTTAGCAATACCTATATACAGTATATATGTATTTATTTCCTTATGAAAAACTAATTACAAAGAAATGTAATTGAGGCTTAATATTTTACAGTTTAACCATAAAGAAAACCAAAAATAAAACCATATGAATGTTTGAACTTGAATTAAGAAAATAAACATCGAACATAAATGCACATCCTCCCTGCTTTGTTTATTCTTTGGGGTAAATGTCTATGAAAGGCTCATATCAGTCCATCGATCATCTGACCACACTGACAGGACCAGTTTCAGTACAGCTACACATTCAGCAATGGAGGTAGACACAACACATATCACCCAAAGAGACAAAAACATGGACACCACACACACACACACAAATGCACATCAATGCAAATCCAGTATTGTATTGATTTGTAAAGCACAACACACACGTGGGACTAACGCTGAACAATCCAGTCCGGCTCAACTCCAGAACAACTGCTGCTCACGAGAGGAATAAAGTTTCATTTTCTAACACAACTTCAAAATATATTTATTTTTTAGTCCATTCAAGTCGAGCTCTGAGGTCAAACAGCATTTGACAGGAGAGAGAAGGGAAATGTGTTCAAACGCTGTCACCCAGTGGGAAGAGTCTGCAGCACTGGAAGCATGTTTTAATAAGGGAATCATGAGTGGAGGAATAATGATGCTGTTCTTTTTTTTAAACGACATGCGTGGTAGAAGGAGACTGATGAACGTCGGGCCACAGAGAGGAGGAGCGACTGGTTTCTATCACATTAACCACTCTGAGCCTGTCAAATGCCTTTTGACAGAACCTTAGATGTGAACATATGATGCATGCAAAGATGAACGATGATTTTACAGCAGATAAAAACCAACATGTCATAAGCTTAATGAAATGGGTTCAATCGTTTCTGTCTTTGTAAAAACATAAATACAATTCCAATGTGTAATTTACTTAAAGTGCCACTGGGAGGCGCTCTGAGACACTGTATCTTTAAAGAGAAGCTGCAGCCATTTTTTTGCTTGGTTTTCACTTTGAAACACTGATATAGGAGAGTGATATATGATATAATATGTTATATTAGGAACTATTCAGATGCCGGTAAAAATGCCTGATTTATGAACTTTAATGGAAAATTCTTTACTGTTCATCTTTCAATAGGTTCAGTGCTGTGTTGAGGATGGAGCAGTTTGTCCCGGGCTCCTTCGTCCTCAGTGCTGCTGTATGTTCACATGTGAAACCAGTTTTCAAACCTCCCCTCTGTGTCCCACCTCATCCTGAGGCTTCTGTGGACATGAGTGTGCAGACGACGAGGAATCAAAGTCTTCTCCGAGCGCGAGGAGACACTGAGCGAGAGCTATATTTTCTGGGTCTGTGTGATGGGGACAGTTTACCTATGTCTTGTCTTGAGTAATTGAGTCGGCTGAACTCGGTTAACCAGTCAGAGCTGTCCTGAGACAAACCGGAGCAACGCAAGTCGGGCAATGTTGAAGCTGAGGTCTGGATTGTTTCAGAAATCCACGCAGACATGGACGGACAGGATGGATTCTCTACGGGGGGGGGTCTACCGAGGGTTGGGAAGGAGCTGGTGAGGATGGAGGGGCTGTGGAGCCTGGTAGGGCTGGGTGGAGCCGTGAAGGCGCCTCTGCAACTTACTTTGGGCGGGCTGCTTCTAATCTTCGGCACTTTGGCGCCGCGGCCACGGTAGATCTGCTCGTGGTCAAACTCCAGATCCTCCAGACGCTGGGTCAAGGCCAGTTTCTGCTGGATGGCCATGCGGAGGAGGGAGTTCAACGTCTTCTTCTCGTCCTCCGCTGCCGCCAGCTGCCTCTGCATCTCATCCAGCTGGGTCACGTACTCATCGCACCTGGGGAGAGGAAGACAAGAGGACACAGTTTAGACACAGTTCTTTATTCACACTACTGGAAGCCGTTCTCGATCTCAGCAGCTTCATATTTGCGTGACCCCGCCTCACCTCGTGGCGAACATGGCCCTGAGAGACGAGAAGGTGGCGGCGTCTTCTTTCAGAGCCTTCAGCTCGTTTCTCAGCTTCATCATGGTCTCGGTCACCATCGACTTCTCATTCTCATACTTGCTCTTCAAATTAGCCAGCGCACCCTCTGCCGTCTGTGAAGGAGAGAATTGGGACATAACACTTCAGTTTCCATGGAAACCACACGACTACTTCACGGTGTATTCAGAGCAAAGGAAAAGCTTCACCTGTTTATTGGCCTTGAGCACCAGCCTGAGTGTGGCTATCTGCTCTCTCTTGGTGCTGAGCAGGGACTTGAGCTTGAGTATCTCCTCCATGCACGACTCCTTGTCCTTGTCCAGCATTGGAGCCAGCTCCCTGGCCGCAGCCCTCTGCCTGGACAGCTGCAGCGAGCGGTCGACGGCCTTCTGGAGGTGTTTGATCTGGTCTCTGATGATGGCGTTCAGGTTGTAGATGTTCATGGGCTCCTTCCGCAGGTCCCCTACTACCTCTGAGTGCAGTGGAGACGGGCAAGGAGAGATGCTGATGCCTGGGGAGCCCGTGAGGTTGCGGGTGGGGCTGCTGTGGCAGGACGAGGAGTCCCCTGTGTTGGCCGTCGTCTCGTTGTGATGGGCGTCTTTGGATGGGGAGCCCATGGGACTGCTCTGGGGCTCATGGGAGCAAGCTGCGGCTGCTGCAGCGAGGCGTCGTGCCAAGCGAGGCGAGAGCAAAGCCCGAGGACCATCGGAGCCCTTCAGGCTGCCGCTGCGTGTGACGCGGCTCTGGCGGTAGTAGTCCAGCATCACGCGATTGGGTGTCTCGTTGTTGCACATGCAGACGTGGTGGTAGAGCTGTGCCAGTTCTTCACTGAAGGTTACCAGCTCGTCCTGCGCTGTGTTCAGCATCCCCTGACTCTCCGTGGCCGTGCACGTGGCCGCTCGCAGCTCGGCCTCCAGGCTCGTCACCCTCTCTCGGCCTTCACGGTGACTGCGCTCCAGATGAGTTACCTGCTTGGAGGAAATCAGTTGGAAAACTGGAATGTCACAGGATGCGAAACCGAGTTGATAGAAGTTAATAATCTCAATGCTACAATTGATGCGTACATTTAAAACAGAGTTTGAATCTGCATCTAACAACAACAAACCTGTTCACTCAGTGCTTGGACCCTGTCGTCACTGTGGCCGTCTCCCTGACCCTCCACCGCCTGGTTATACTTCTCCTTCAGGGCCTTGAGCTCCGCTTTCAGGTCGATCACCTCCGTCACCGCCACCTTGTACTTACACTCCAGGATCTCGAACCCGTGGATGTCGGGATCATGGTGACCATTTGCCGGCGGCGACACCGAGCCACCATCGGGCTTCTCGCTCTCTTGAGGGTCATCAAGCTCTTTGTCGCCGTTGAGACGTTTCATGGCATTGGCGCGTTCCGTGAGACGATGCACGCGCTCGTTCTGCTCGGTCAGGACGCCCTGCGTGTGCTGCAGCTGGGTCTGTGACTCCTGCAGGTTCAAGAGCAGCGCGGCCTTCTCACACTCCACCTGCAGGACGGGGATATGTATACGTTATATTAAGTGTTTGCTACAAATTTTCCATTTCAAAATCCTACACTTTCGCATATCTAGGTAGATTTTTCTGTTTGACATCTGAGCACAAATACAAGGACAACCATCGGTGCAGAACTCTGATCTGAGATTTCAGGAAGGAAGCATCTCCTTAGTGAAAGACAAATTAACTTTTCCACAAAGCACCTAAAGGACTCTCTGACTGTGAGAAACAAGATTCTCTGATCTGATGGATCCAGGAGTTAATTGTTTGGCCTCAATTCAAAGTGACACATCCCGAGGAAACCAGGCACCGCTCATCACCATCCCAACAGTGAAGCACGGTGGTGGCAGCATCGAGCTGCAGGGACTGAGAGGATGTTAAAGCGTTGAGCAAAGAACAGAAATGCCCTTAATGAAAACCTTGTTCAGAGCGCTGGCAACCTGAGGACCGGCCGAAGACTCAAACAGGACAGTGACCCTGAGCATGGAAGGTTTATTATATCAGTTGACCTTTGTTAGTGACTTGACAAAGGTGTCATTTCACATGTAAAGTAGCTTTATTCTCTCAAAACAGTTCCTTAAAACTGCAACTACAGGTTATAAAACCCATCTTCTCCATGTTAGCAGATGGGACATGGACCAAACTAAAAACAATATGTTTAATACATTTCAAAAATGGTCTGTTCAAGTGTTTCTTATGAGTTTGGTTTTGAGCAAAACGGGCAGAACCAAGGAGAAATTGAAACTATAATAAATGACTAAACTAAACCCTCCAATGAAACTATAAACTCATGACGGAAAGTCAACAAGCAGGGAGAAGTCCTGATGCTGCAGGTCATCACGTCGTTTTCCAGAATAATCAAGTCGACAGAGAAAATTGATTAGGGAGTAAATACGTTTACAGAGAAAGGCACGCGGCTAATATAGCAGCCACTGATCTAATTAGCTGTTTCCCAATGGGGCTCCGCTACGTGTGCAGTAATGACTTAATTAGATTTAAGCAGGAATATGATCTGTGTGCTGTGTGATAAGTACATCGTTAAACGTCTTGTGTGTAGTCCTCCTGTATTCTGTGACCATTTTACCTACTCAGGCCACTCAGTGTGTAAAGTGAGTATAAAAGAAAGACCGATACTCTATAGAAAGAGTAATAACTATTCAAAATCCTCATACAAACGTCTCTAATTCTAAAACGTGAGGAAAATGGAAACTTAAAACTTGACATTGTGACATTTTCCCTCCCTGCCGGCGTCTCTATTTCTGTCCCCTCGCCTCCAAAACTAAAAGCAGATAGAGTCAGTTTCCGTCTCTCGGCTGAATCTGCTCCCCCTGTTTATCGGACGCTAATCACCCTGACAGGACTCACTACGGCGCACGCACATATCCACTGCTACAGCCTCCGTCTACATCCGGACTCCATGATCTGCTGTGACTCAGATGACGTTTTCATTTCTCCTCACTTTAGCACATTTAAAAGCACGTGGGCTTTAAGATGTACATGTACAAATATTGCTGATCTATCTTGTCAGGTGAGGTGGGTCACAGCCATAATAACAATAATGTCATTAGTATGGATGTCTATGGGTGAACATGGAGCTTTTAATGTTTTTTGTTCTTGTTGTTAAAATGTCATCATCTTGTAATTTGGATGTTTTTACCATCGGCAAACTGAGCTGTAGGAAAGTGGATTGGTGTAGCCATTCATTTCTGTCTCCATTCCTCTGCAGTTAATGTTTTACAGTGTAAAATAGCAGATAGCATTCACATCCGTCCTTGAAAATGAATCATTCGATGAAAAAGCTGTGCATGTGCTGTTTTGTGGAATAAAACTGGAGAATTTACTTGTGTTTGTACAGGTAATTGAATTCACTGTGATTCACTGACCCTGCTGTAAGGCCTCTCTCCCTGTGACTCACCTGCAGCAGCTGCTGTTTGAGCTTCTGCATCTCTGACAGGTTGAGCTCACTGAACAGGTCCGGCACCGGGTGCAGGGCTTCTCCCTTCCGGCCCGGGCGATACTCCCCGTTCATCTTCGCCAGCCCCGTGCCCACGTGGATGTGACCGTTGCGCCAGTTGCTGTCCTCATTATTGCCATTAGCGGCGGGGAGGGTGCTGCCGTTGGTGCCGTTGGATACAATCGTCTCCTCTGGGAACTTGAGGCCCTCGACGCCGGTGACGGTGAGCGCGAGATGGGCCCCGGCCCCGTAGACGCTGTCGCTCAGGCTGAGGTGGTGGGCGAGTTCCTTTCTCAGGTTGTTCTTCTGCTCACGCTCACTCTTCAGGGCGTCCAGGGCCTCTTCTAACTGACCCTCGGAGATGTCCTTCAGACGTAAAGCGTCTTCGAGCTGGCTGTTGAGAAGGACGGTCTCCTCCTCCAGCACCTTGATTTCATGCTTGAGTCCCTCATACTCCACCTGGAGGACAGACAGAGGAGACATTTGATCTAACGATTTAATTAGATTACAACTTTTTTTTTAGGGTTAAAATACTCAGTTCACTTATTATTTCACTCAAAATATGTATTTTATCATATAAAACTTAAATACCACACTTCTTATTTACATTAAAATACTGCTTCCATGTAGTATTTAATCTAAATCTTGGGCTGGATGATGTGGTCAAAAAAATCATTACTAAGTCTTGCATCACAATAGAGATTTTATATTGATTATATGGCCTTAATCAACTCCAGCACAGACCAGGTATTATAAATTATACATAACCTATAAATAATAAAAGCCTCGAAGGTGCAGCGGATCATCATCACGCAGGGTGGGTGGGTGTGTGTGTGTGTGTGTGTGTGTGTGTGTGTGTGTGTGTGTGTGTGTGTGTGTGTGTGTGTGTGGTGTGTTGTTGTGTGTATCAATAAAAGTATGCACACTGTGTGGGCTGCATGTTTTGAGACGCAATGAGTTCTTCACACCGACCTGATTTTGCTTGAGAGTGGAGACCAGTTTCTGCAGCGTGATGTTCTCCTCCTCCAGCTCGGTGTAATCCTGGAGAAGCCTGGTCTCTCTGAACTTGTACTCCTTGATCTCCTCCCTCATCCTGCTCCTCTGCAGCTCCAGCGTCTCGTTGCTCTGGAGTCACAAAAACAGAGAGAAGAGGGAAGAAGGGAGGATGAATTACATGAGTGAGAAAAGGTAGAGAGAGGTAGAGTCTGTGCTTTTTCTTCCGCTGAAGCTAAAAGTATGAAACAGTTCTACAGTCTGCACCTTAGACTGTGTATAAAGATGGACAACATGACAGCTGCCTAAACCTCAAGCCAAATTATCTTGATCGCCCCCATGTGGCTCTCATGAACCCCCATGTTAGCTGACGGGACATGAACCAAACGGAAAAGTCAAAGTACACGTTACATATCTCTCGAAAAGATAATTTCTAACATTTTAAGTTCTTCTTATCACATTGTATATTCAAATGTTCATTCTTCCACTAAGTTTGGTATTTTTTTTTTAAGCACAAGATGGCAACACGTGTATCGAACATATTTTAGCTTAATTTTTGTAGAATGGAAGGAGGTGAACTGGAGACGTGGCGTCTATCTTCAAATATTCCATCTGTGGTTTCATACCCGCTCTGCACAGACAAAAACATGAGCGTGTGATGGACCAGATAAAGTGTCGATGGGAGAAATGCACAGGCCACAAAAGTCATAAATCAACATGGAGTGTGTGGCAGCACCGGGAATGAACAGGGACCTCAGCAGAATCATCTGTGCTCATGCCACTACTGTGACTGCTTCGATTAAAAACACAGACTCGGTCAACTAAAAACTATTCCTGTGATGTTTTTTATTGTTATTAACTTTTCAAGTGAATCTAGAAAAGAGAACCAGATATAAAAGCTCTTATTTGTACGTACAAACACAACTAAATGTATCCAGAACAATACAATGAGTAGGCAGATGGTTATATGGTGTGTGTGTGTGTGTGTGTGCGTGCTCCTCTCACTGCAGAGCTCCCTGCAGCTCCCTGTGCAGAAGGCAGAAGTGCTGACCCCGACACAGTGTCAGGAGCTGGTGAAACACTCTCTGGAGGATGAAGCTCATGCAGCACAGGCAAAATTTATTCTGGGCTTTAAATCTCCAGAATCTCGATATTTATGTGTGTGTTTGAGGGTGGGTGGTTATTTTAAAACTGGCAACTGGACTGAAACTGAAAGACCATTAAGATCCTCTGACTCTTTTGATTTGTACAGTGGCTGACAGCAGCTCATATACTCTTGCAGCTAAAGTCCAAAGCTCAGTGTAGTGCAGCCTCGAGTAATAAAAATACTTTTGTACTGATCCAGGACAAGAAAACTGAAACCAAACATGACATTCTCAGAAATCTACTATATTATAGAAACGACTTAACATTGAGCCGGGTATGAAGTGAACAGGATTACAGGCCAATTATCAGTCAGTGAGGCTCGATAGGAGCGTAGCTGATCAGGGGCTGCAGCGGCCGGGGTCAGGGACAGTGCGGCACACAACACTGGCACAGGGCCCGGCACAGGGCCCGGCACAGGGCCCGGCACAGGGCCAGGCACGGGGCCGAGCTGGGCAACCCGGCCCCTGACCTGGAGTTCACAGCACCGACTGCGACAGCTTTGATAGATTTGTAATGCTCTGGCAAGTGCAGCGGATGTGTTGTAATTATTCATCAATAGCAGCACTGCAGCTGAGGTGAAGGACAACGGGGAAAGAAATTTCTAATTCTTCACAGGATCGGTGATAAATATACAGTTAATTGTAATTTCGGATGTTCTGACATATGCCTGTAGATACCCCAGCAGTTTTTCCTTGATAGATCTGCACATGTTTACGAACCTGCCAGATAAGACGTGATCTGTGATGAATTAACTCCCTAGTGTGGTTACAACACCTGCTTCTCAAGATGGAAACATGACCTCTCTTTATTAATGAGCATCCCACATGTAAATGAGGATTTCAAAGACAGAATGAAGGTATTTGAACACGTCAAACCACTGATGTGCATCAGAGAAGTAACAGCTCAACGTCACTATATCGACGAGGCTTATAAAGTCAGAAGTTTCCAAATAGAAAATATTGATTTTGATCAACATCTTGATTTAGCTTCTGTGTGTTACATTGAGCTGCTTATGTTCCTTCTGACATTTTGTGAATATAGACTGTAAAAGATTGTGTGTGTGTGTGTGTGTGTGTGTGTGTGTGTGTGTGTGTGTGTGTGTGTGTGTGTGTGTGTGTGTGTGTGTGTGTGTGTGTGTGTGTGTGTGTGTGTGTGTAGCACTGAACGTCAAACCCCCGGTGTGTGTGTGTGTGTGTGTGTGTGTGTGTGTGTGTAGCAACTGAACGTCACAACACTCCCAGATGAGTTTAGTGAATGGGAGTGTGTGTGCGTGTGTGTGTGCGTGCTGTGACTGTTATGGTTGCGTGATGAGAGCAGCCCCGCTCAGCTCTGTCCCAACACATGTGCCGAGCTCAGGGCATTTCACTTATTCCCCAGCTTAGCGCCGGATTTGCCCCCCACAATGGGGTCGTGGCCGTGGTGTCTGACCCCGGCTCGAACTTGTGCAGCGCCCGACACAGTGGCTGCCGACATGTTTGCATGCATGCATGCACATACGCATGTGTGTATTGTTCTTCTCGGTGCTCTGCCTGTCACTGTGACCCTTTGGCCTTTGTCAGACACGTGGATCTCATGTAAGTCAATGTAATGCACAAGACTTGTCCTTCTTCACAAAGGTAGTAACACAACTAAAGTGCAAATTTTATATTTGTCTCTTATTTATCTCTGGGTATTAAATGAACCCCATTCAAAAATAAATCAACAAAAACTCAACAACCATCAAACTTCTGCAGATGTAGTTTTTCTTAAATTTACAGTGATTTCCTTATTTAACTTACTAGAAAGTTGTGTATTTGTACTGCATCAATACTGCATATTTAAAATGAATATTCTGAACATAAATATATAAATACTATATGCTGCTGAGTGTTGACAAACTCACCTCTCGCAGCTCGTGCACGAGCGCGTTGAGCCGCTCGTTTTCCGCCTGGGCGTTGGACGCCACCGAGCGGCTCAGCGTCACCTCCGTCTTCAGCTCCAACACACGTCCAGTGTAGTAGGCCTCTTTGGAGGCGGATTCCTGCAGCAGTGTCTCCTCGTTGGTCTCCCCATCCTCCGCCACCTTACGCTGGTTGGTGTAGGCCTGGCCGAACGCCTGGGGGAAGAAAAAAGGAGGGATGGTTAGAAGATAGAGGCAGAAAACAAGCGATGCAACTAGAATTAGTTGCATCCTCCAGCTGTAAAACTCGTGACAACTGGTCCTAAATTCTGTTCAGGCAGACTTAAGACATTGTGTTAAAGAGGCCAAAAATATGTTTTGTGATGCTGATGTGACTATGAGCTTTAACCTTTGACCCCCCCGAATCTAATCCGTTAATCCGTGAGTCTAAGAGGACATCAGTGCCAAGTTTGAAAAGATGCAAAAAAAAAGAGTGACCTCTGACCTCCAAATTCGTATCAGTTCATCCCTGAGTCAAACTGAACGTTTTAACCAAATTCCAAGAGATTTCATCGACGTGATCTTGAGATATCATGTTCACAAGGCAAGAAATGGGCTTTGTGAGGTCACTGCAAACTTGAGCTTTGACCATTAAATTCTGTGCCTCCGGCCACTCGCTGTCGCTGGGGCCGACACATAAAAGAATAAAATATAAACAAAAACATCAACCAACAAAGACAAGTGATCCAGGTGATATAGTCAAACATCCCAGTCCATGAGAGGGTTGTTCTTTTGGGGCCGTCCCTCAGAGACACCTGCTCTCTGACTGTGTGAGATGCCGTTTCACTCCGATCAATAGACACACTGTTCCCATTCTCCTGACACAGGTTTTCACGGCACTAAGAGCTGACTTGTCGTGATAAAGGACCCGAGGCCTGATTGACAAAATCAAATCAGGCGTCAACAGCAAAACAGAGTTAACGCACACCACACCAGACCTACTGTACCTACAGCAGCACTACAGCTCAGAAGACTGCACGGAGCAACAATATTTTAAGAGAACAACCTTTCCTCAATATTATATCATCCTTGCAGTCGTGCACTGTTTTCCACAGAAGGCTGCTCCTCCATGTCCATGCAGCTGCAGCTTCAGTGCTTCAATAAATAAGAGCCCTCCTCCACTTTGTCTGCAGGAGAAACAGGGATGGTGCCTGCTGCCTCTGGGAGAGACGAATGGATCAATACCGGCTTATTTGAAAAAAATATTTCACGGTTTACAATCGCCACACGACACCGTCAACAATCCAGCGTGTGTAGTTATCACAGTCTCCAGGACGCCGTTCCTGGACAGAGTTACTCGAGCCAATCGACCGTGCAGCCTGAGTCATGAGGGAGCCGTATATTTTGGACTGGATGAGTTAATAATTCACTCGCAGCCTTTTTCCAATCCCTCCGCGCCATGATAGCAACATCGTCTGTGATCGGGATGAATCATTCATAGGCTGAATGCAGCCGTTACTTGGAGGATACAGTGTGCAGCTGTCTTTTCACCGCACAGTCATTTTTCATCGTTGCATTTAGTGTTGAATTATGAGCTAACGGGCTAAATAAAGCGGCGTGTGCTATAATATTAGACAGGGGGGGGGGGGTTTATTACAATCCGAAATCTACTTGAGTAGATTCAGGGTATTTAACACAGGCACAGACCAGAAGGCCGAGTTATGAGTTTAAACCACCGTGATGAGGTTTGAGCGCCGAGGTTTGTCGATCAACTCCGTCTGACCCGACGTATCAATACTCATCTAACGTTCAGTCACGGTCAAACAAATAAAAAATGATGCTCACACTTTATCCAGTCTGTCAATGTAAACATTTAGTAACATGCAGTAAATCAGGTAAATGAATTGTTATTCAAGCACTGATCCCCCCGAGTGGACATTTTTATTCAAATTCAATAGACTCCTTTTGTTTTTCCGTTTGAATTACAAAGTTACCAGTTAGCATATGAATCAGAGACGGCAATAATCAGTCCAGCAAATTTTGTCTGTAAATACACTGAACATTTAGCCACTCAAACACAAAACCCTTCCTCAAGGACTCTGCTTTGTGATGACCAGAATAAAAAAAACCTCATTTTCCAGCTCTTTTATTTCTCACTCTCTTTCACACTCTCTTGTTCTCTCTCTCTCTCTCTCTCTCTCTCTCTCTCTCTCTCTCTCTCTCTCTCTCTCTCTCTCCTCCCTCCCTGGTGGCCTCTCTCGCTCTCTCTGGGGTACAGTGTGATTGTAGTGAATGATTAAGTGCGAGGGACCACCCCCCCGGGAACAAACCGGCTGATTAATTCTGAGCACAGTGCGACTGAATGAGTTCGCAAACCTCGCTTCACACGAGAGGCCGTCAACGTCCGAGCAGGCGTCGCAGCAACAGCTGGGCCCTGCGGGGGGGGGGACGGTGGATATCTGGCACCAGAGGAGGTTGAACAAATTCAATAGATTTCACCTTCACTGTACTTCACGAGGAGTCTATTAAAAAAACAGCCAAGACTGGATGCATATAGTACTGGAGATTACTCAGGTAAATACGTTTAAAGTGTGTTTTAATGTGGTGCTGCACAGATTTGACTCAAAGTGAAGCATGCTGGACTTGGAGCAATGCATCCTGGTTAGAAATGAAGTTCGACTTTCGCCGGTGCTGCAGAATGTCCCTGTGTCACATGACATTAAAAGCACTGCGAGGTGGCTGCAGTTTTCTAAAGCAGGTGCTGCAGTTGTTCTCCGGATGCAACATCTGGGAATCACCTCTGTGACGACAGAGCTTCGTCCTAATTGGCCCAAAGCTTCGCTCACACACATGACGCGTCGTCTGCTTGTATTAAGAACTGCAGATCTACTGTCAGCCAACATAGATGTATTTAATATGATCTCCTCCTTCTGACAACTCATTATTTACATACGGACACAGACACAAGAGATTTAATTTTTGTTATTGTGAAGTAAAGCTCTTAGAAGTCATACTTTTAATACTTTAGATTTCATTTATTTTCCTCCTATTCAAAGTCTAGTGTTCTCAGTAAAACAGAAAGAACTAAACAAATTATCTCTGTAAAAATCTTGCTTTAGCAGGTGATTGATGTCTTAACGCCCTGGATGTTTTCACCAAACTTTACTTGGATTTAATTTCACGTGTGTAAAAAGATTAATTTAAACTTGTCTGGCCTGAAAAAACATTTTGTGGAAAGTAAACCGTGTGTTTAGGTTTTGCAGAAACAGCCTCAGTTACAGTCAGTGATTCAGCAGCTACTCGGCCGCGGAGTATCTGTGGGTCTCGGATGCGAAACGAGAGGCAGATGGTTTCATAACAACCCTCGAAGTTCTCTCGCTCCATCTGCTCACTGCCCCTTGTAGAGGAAATCACAGTGAGTGACACTGATGGATGACGCTCAACGTTTGTACATAAAGGAAACGCAGCGCGCCCGGGCCCCCCTGTTGCTGTTGCACTGTAAAGGCTAAAAATAACACTGATGACAGCCCCGGATAGAACAGGCTAATTACTGGAACAGCGCTGACGATGCTGCACAATGCTTCATTACAGCGATAGATCTGCAGTGTCTCTGTATCTGGGTCCTAATTGGCAAACACAACACAGTTATTCAAGGCAGAAGAACAGCGTGCAAGATTAAAGTTTAATACCATTTCCTAAGGATGATATTAATATGGAGTCACTGGCATTGTGTTTGGCTAAAAATCCCCATAATGCATTCAACCTCGAGGCTCCGCAGCCTTCTGTGCCTCAGTGGAAAAAAGTCCAGACAATAGGGTCCCCTTCTATAGATATTCATCCCTGGGGCCATGGAAAGAGGTGTAGATAGAGGGAAACACTGGTGAGAGAGGAGGAGTGTGTGTGTGTGTGTGTGTGTGTGTGTGTGTGTGTGTGTGTGTGTGTGTGTGTGTGTGTGTGTGTGTGTGTGTGTGTGTGTGTGTGTGTGTGTGTGTGTGTGTGTGTGTGTGAAATCCTTCCCTGTTTGTTGCAGTCCCTAATGAGGAGTCAGGGGAGGGCCAATGATGTGTGTTTCTATTTTTACACCCAGGAGGGAGAAAAAGAGCAAAGTGTTCCCACAACCGCAATTAATCTCCAGCAAACTTTCATGATTAATGTAAAGCACGAGGTTGACCCGACAGCGCGGACTGTAACAAACAGAAAAACTGGTTTATTTATAGAAAGCGATATAAAGTGAGCCGAGCGTCCAGACTTGATTAAAATTTCAAGGTCAGAGATCGAAGCTTAGAGCTAAACGCACACGATAGAAGTTTAACTTCAACCACTGCAGCAGGCGACAGGAACAGCCATCAACTGTATTTCATAATTTATTAATGTGCCCTCATGTGTTCAAGTTCTAATTAATGTGGGATTTAATTAGATGACAGTGACACTCCGGGAACCTTTAATTAATTCTTAATGAGCGCACAGTCGGAGATTAATTGATGGGGCTAAGATTGAGGTTTTATATGGTTAACATGATGTGGATTCAATAAATAAATTGTACAACTAACCTAAAGTAAACTAAACTGTATTTCAATCTTTATTATTCCATAAAAGCTTTGAATTTTGATCATGTAGCGATTTAAATATCAACCCAAAGACCTAATCTCTGCTACTGCGATGGTTTGATAAGTTGTGGGGAAGCAGAAATGGTGGTTTAGTCAAATCATAAGATGCAGAATACTTATGACTGACACACACATACATACACACACACACACACACACACACACTCACACACACTACTGTCCAGATGGCCAGCCCAGCCAACCATATCAGGGATTTCAGAACCATGGAGAGAGACATGTCGGACTGCTGCTGCTTCAAAGCCAATACAGCTGTGTGTGTGTGTGTGTGTGTGTGTGTGTGTGTGTGTGTGTGTGTGTGTGTGTGTGTGTGTGTGTGTGTGTGTGTGTGTGTGTGTGTCCTGCTGCAGCCTGTGTACCTGCAAGCTGTGAAAACAAAACTGAAGCATATGTGGCCTCACTGTGTTGTTAACTTGCTCGATGGGTTGCAAAGCAGCCACAACCACGAGTGTTTGTTTATTCCTGACTCACTCATTCACACTGTTGACTGCCGTCAGCGAAGGTAAACGACACAGGAGGAGGAGGAGAGGTAACGGGGTAAACTGCTAGTTCTCTCTCTGTTGTCTTTCAATGTGAAATTTCAAATGAAACCAACTATGCAGTTTGATTAGTGAGTTAACCAGTGTTTTCAAAATGATGCGAAGAATCACTTATTTGTCGTGTGGATAAAACCATCTCACCTCCAGGTCAACTGCTGCTCTGAATAAGAACAGAAGAGTAAATCTTAAATGTGTGTTCCAGAAATTCACTGGGTTTTACATGTCCATATGTTGAGAGACTCTTGAGAGGGAGGGAAACGGGTCTAAATGAAAGAAGCAGAGGCCAAGATGTTGGATCCTACGGTTCCCATAATGCATCTCACGAGTGTCTTTAATTAGACCTCCTCAATTTCCACTTCTTTCGAATCCCTCGTCTCCAACGTCCGACACAGGCTTTCTCAAGTATCAAGCCAAAACTGAGATAAAGCCAATGATCATGGTTACTTTTTTCAAACGTTATTAAACATGGACGTAATGCGTTGAGCTGAGTCTGAATAAGATTAAAAGATGTTTGCTATTCAAATCCTTCTGTGTTTCATATGTTTAACATCCTAAAGTAACTCTGATATACATTATAATTAAAAGGCGAACCCCTGATAAGCCATTAATATAATTTGTTTTATAAGAGAAACTGCTCCGGCACATTTCGCCCTTCATCAAGGGCAGAGAGATGTCCCCATGTGCTCAGCCACAGGGAAAAGTGCCAAGTCAAGAGATCTGTCATCTATAAAAACACACAGGCACATTTCCACCAGCCAGGGGAAGCTGGCTAATCACAGCCCAGCAACAATAGAGGTCAATCACTCCAGTGAGATTAACAAATAAAACAGATTAATTACATTATAAAAAAAATACAGTTCAGTGACCCATGTTTAAAATTTGTACTTTGCATGTATTTTAATATATTTTATTCTGTTTTGTGAAGTTGAAATGACATAATCATCACTAGAAAGTTTTTGATTCCCTATTTCCAAGATAAATCACCATGGTAACTTGCGCTGCACCTAAACAACAAAAACTAAAGCCTTGAATATATTTCATCAGAGTGATGTTTTATTGAGTTCATCAGACATCAAACTTCCTCTCATCTCTCTGCTTTTCCATTTTACTTATTTGATCATATGGTTCACGTGTTGAATGTTATGTTTGTCTGTCGCTATTATAACCAAATGAACTACACATATAAACATTTCTTCTTCATTCATAGTATTCAAGTACTTTGTTTCTGATGATGTTGATGTAACGTGACTGAGCCAGTACCTGGTTATGATGAATTTACTTTGTGGTAAAACCTTTAGGAGTTTATTGGATTCTCATGGTTATGGTGAGAATCAAAACATGCTCGACTGAACCATTTAAATCCTTCAGTTCAATGTCCTTAGTTGAAACCTCTTTCATTCATGAACGACTGTCTCCATAAACACGGAGCTGGTATAATATGAAAGCTTTACAGATGTGAATGTGGATCCTCTCTTCACTGGAATGCTGTTTAGTTCCCTGGAGCCTATTACTCCTCTGATAACAAGATGCTATGCTACATCTTACATTGTATAATGCAGGGTAACAGCAGAAAAAGGCCTTTATGTGCTTTAGCATCACATCTGTCACGTTGGGCCCAACACAATGTGTGCAGTGCACGGTGCTGAGAGGTCTGCCAGGGGACGGGCTGTGTTTAGCTCAAAAGACGTGGCTTGTTAAACAGATTCAATTTGGCTCAAGTCCGCTCATGATAAAGAAGACGCTTGGACTCCTTGAATGCCGCTGTGTGCTCCGGCGGTGCCTGGCTGAATGAACATTGAATCGGTAGACAGAGAGGCAGCTGGGCGTGTGATTAGTTTGCAGAATTCCTAATGACTCTTTATTGCCTCTCTTTTCTCTCAAAATCCATCTTTACATTCTCCGCTCCTCTGTGAGTCCTGTAGCCTTTCAACAACTCATCATCTACGATCATCTGGAGCGCGCGATTTTATGTTTTGCCAGAAAGCAGCGATGAGTGCGAGCAACCTGCACAAACCGTACCAGCAGAAACTGTGTCATACATAGCTCTCTCTCTCTCTCTCTCTCTGCTCTGCTCGGTAATGTGGCCTCGAGGAGATCATGAGCAAGTCGACCACAAAAACACACGGCCGACTCGCCAGGCCGCTGCAGCACACTAATTCAGAAACACACGCGGCTGCAGGCGGAGTTGAACATGCACTTCACTGGTATTCATCCCTGAGTCGTGTCATTCACTGGAGAACAAGAAGAGTCGCCAGAGAGAGGAGAGCGAGAGGAGGATTTCATTCAGAGTGCCTTCAGGAAGGAAGCCCCATTTAAACTCACTAGATCCAGATTTTCCACATACTCATACACGTTTTCATCAAGATCCACAAATGATTCTCTGAGAATACAGATCCAGATCCACACCAAAATTTGATAGACACTACATCCCTCTACCAGGTTTTGCGGTCAACCTGCAAAGTACCAGACAGACGGACAAAGAAACACACATGAAAACATAACCTCCTTGGCAGACGTAGAAATGTAAATCAAGAAGGAATCGATGCGCATGTCTTACTCTTACTTTAGGGTATTAGGGCTCCGACTAAACTAAAACATCTTCATTATTGATTAATCTGCTGATTTGTTCATGAGTAATTGATTGTTTGGTCAATCAAATCTCCATAAACTGTACTGGAATAATTTTCCCAAAGCCTAAGCAAACATAGTTTAACATCTTGTTTGTCGGAGAAACATTTGAAAACCCAAATATAATCAGTTTGATATCATACAAGACAAACATTTTTGCTTCATAAATTTAACCGATTGACATGGTTGTAAATTGTCAGGTTCATTTTTTCTTTACTAGTAACTGTCAGGGTTTTCTCAGTGTCACAGCCTCTCGCATGGTAAATGTGCTGAAGCAATAAACAGACTTTTTAAAGAGACACTGCAGCCTTACGTGGATATTTGTGTGTCTGAAGTTGTTTGTGTGCAGCTGTGCGTGTATGAGGTAAAGCTGTGTCCCAGACAGATCCTCTCCCTCGGGTTACAGCCTGATAAACACGGAGATCCACAGACGCTCAGAAGTTCATTGACACTGAAATAACAGAATAAACAAAGCTGTCTGAAAGATTTTAATTATAAAACTCCCCCCAGTTATCTTTTAACATAACTTTATCCTCCATTCCTTGAATCCTCCATTCCTCCTCTGCTTCTTATCTCTCCGAGGACAATTTGCCTCTAATACATTTATCCATTCTTGTTCCAGAATCCTTTAAGTGGTTTCTCCCTCTGTCATAATCCTCCTAAATGACAAAAGACCATTTTCCTCCCCAGCTACCGAGTCTCCTCTGTCATCTGAGTTTTTCAGGAACACGCCTGGGGTGAAGACGCATTAGAGCACTAATGTAGGGAGTGTGGACATCGACCCACTCCGTCTCCCTCCCTCCCTCCGTCCTATAGTCCCTTATCCCTTTGTCAGACTAAGTGGTGCAGATATAATGAGCAATGAGGACAGCGCTGAAAAACAAAACAACGGAGGTGTTTGAAAGCTTGCAGGACGATCGGTATTGGTCAGTAAATGCACTCAAAGAGGCAGCCGACAGAGACTGAGCGACAGGAGACAGAATATACAGATAACACAGTCTCCTCCCTCTGCGGTCGATCCCCCTGATAGAGAGGACGCGGCCGAGCCAGACAAACACAGGCTGCGATGCACAGTGACTCTCTTGCAGCTGACATATGGGGCCTGTGGGTGACTCAGTGCTTTTCTGCAGTGTAGGAGGAGAGCGTCCATGACAAACCTGCAGGCCTGTGGGATGTATGTACAGTGCCTTGCATAAGTATTCACCCCTTTGGACTTTTCTACATTTGTCATGGTATAACCACAGATTAAAATTTATTTCATCGTGAGTTTATGTAATGGACCAACACAAAATAGTGCATCATTTGGAAGTGGAAATATTACATGGATTTCAAATTATTTACAAATAAAAATCTGAAAAGTGTTGAGTGCATATGTATTCACCCCTTTACTGTGAAACCCTAACAAAGATCTGGTGCGACCAATTGCATTCACAAGTCACATTTGCAAGTCACATAATTAGTAAATAGGGTCCACCTGTCTGCAATTTAATCTCAGTATAAAACACCTGTTCTGTGACGGACTCAGAGTTTGTTGAGATCATTACTGAACAAACAGCATCATGAAGACCAGGAGCTCACCAAACAGGTCAGGGATAAAGTTGTGAGAAATATGAAGCAGGGTTAGGTTATAAAAATATCCAGAGCTTTGAACATCTCTCGAGCACCATAAAATCCATCATAAGAAAATGGAAAGAATATGGCACAACCGAAACCTACCAGAGAGGCTCCACCCAAACTGAAGAGTCGGACAAGGAAAATTAATCAGAGAAGCAACCAGGAGGCCCATGGTTACTCTGGAGGAGTTGCAGAGATCCACAGCTGAGGTGGAGAATCTGTCACAGGACAACTATTAGTCGTCTACTCACAAATCTGCCTTTATGGAAGAGTGGCAGAAGAAAGCCATTGTTAAAGGGATCCATAAAATCCGTTTGGGTTCGCCATGTGGAGACACAGCAAACATGTGGAAGAAGGTGCTTGGTCAGATGAGACCAAATTGAACTTTGGCCTCAATGCAAAACGCTATGTGGCGAAACCCAACACTGCCCATCACCCTGAGCACACCATCCCAACAGTGAAACATGGTGGTGGTAGCATCATGCTGTGGGGATGCTTTCTTCAGCAGTAAGGAAACTGGTCAGAATAGGGGAAAATGGATGGAGCCAAATAAGGAAATCCTTGAAGAAAATCTGATGCAGTCTGCAAAGACTTGAGACTGGGGGAGTTCATCTTCAGCAGGACAATGACCCTAAACATACAGCCAGAGCTACAAAGGAATGGTTTGGATTAAAGAATGTTAATGTCTTAATGGCCAGTCAAAGCCCAGACCTCAATCCAATAGAATCTATGGCAAGACTTGAAGTTGCGGTTCACAGACGGTCTCCATCAATCTGACTGAGCTTCATCTTTTGCCAGAAGAATGGACAAACCTTTCCATCTCTAGATGTGCAAAGCTGGTAGAGACATACCCAAGACTTGCAGCTGTAATTGCAGCGAAAGGGGGTTCTACAAGTATTGACACAGGGGTGAATACTTATGCACCCAACAGATGTCAACTTTTGTTCTCATTATTGTTTGTGTCACAATAAAATTTATTTTGCACCTCCAAAGTACTATGCATGTTTTGTTGATCAACGGGAAAAGTTTATTTAAGTCTATTTGAATTCCAGTTAGTAACAGTACATAATGGGAAAAGTCAAGGGGTGAATACTTATGCAAGGCACTGTATGTGGCTGACTGCAGTATGGGTCATAAACCCTGCTTCATCCATGTTAGCAGATGGGACACAGGCTAACCGGAAAAGTCAAAGTACACAATTTTTTCTCTGTTATTTTAAGCAGTGCTTGTCAGGAACCCGAAAGGTACGTGACCAAACCCAACCCCAAATATCATTTCCAAATTTTTGTCTGAACGCAGCCCGACTTGATGGAATATTTTGGCTTCATTTTCTTGCAGTGTGAGGAAGAGGAGACGTGTCGTCCATCTTTGTTTACAGTCTACGCTCTATGCTTGCAGCTTTGTGAGGCTGTGATAGCGCTGAGATGCCTGCACAAGAATACGAGAAGATTTCTAAACGTCTTGGTTACGTAAATTCTCAGGCATGTTAACCTCAACATTATTATAAATCTTCCATATGCACTTATACAACAGTCAAGGTCCTTCCTCTGTGCTCGCTCAGTCTCCTGACCTAACTTGACATCAGCGCTCCCGTGATGGAGGACAGGGTTAATTAAATGGCTGAACTACAGGATAATTTAATGTCTAAGAGTGTACAGCCCCTAACAGGGTAAAAGTGACAAAGACAGATCCTCTGACCCTGATTCTGTGTCACACACACAGTGACGTGCTCATGCATGCCACTGTATACGTGCACTGTAACTGTGACGAGGCAGAGGGCCGATCGCGGTTGTTCTTGCTCTACATCGTCGCTGGATGTAATGGCCTCTGGACATGGAGATAGGATGCTTCTCTTCCCTCTGCATGCAGAGATGATAATCAGGAAAGAAGCTGAAACTCGATTTTGCTCCGTCTAGACACAACCACAGCAGAATAATTGAAGAGGCTGATGCTTTTTTAAAAGAAACAAACATTAAATTCACGTGATCGAGGCGCAAGCTGGAGCTCACACAGTGAAGACCTTTGTTTTCCTCGCATTTCTGCTACGCCTTCAGAGTTTCCAGCACACATCGCTAAAGTAGACGACTAATCAATACAGCAGCCTGCAGGCTCCGGTTCCCCGGTCCCTCTGAGCAACGACTGTATTTCACTGCGGTAAAAAGGAGCTTTCTGGAAAACAGAGTCTGGGCCTGAAGGGGTTTCTGCAGAGAGAAAGCAAAAGGACGGGGAGGGAGGGTCCGTACGGCTTTCATGAGGGTGTCATGAGATTTTAAAAAGTGGGGACAAAAACTAAATAAGGGTCAGACTGAAATAACTTTGATCGTCTTTTTTAAATGGTCTGAATTTTTGCTATTGGCCCATTCACTCACTCTCTCTCTCACACACACACACACACACACACACACACACACACACACACACACACACACACACACACACACACACACACACACACACACACACACACACACACACACACACACAGTGAATCTATGTGCAGCACTTTCTCTATTACACATCACTCACACACTGCTGGCACAGTCGTTTGTGGCTAGTTGGTGTTCAGGGTCTTGCCCAAGGACACTCCCACATTCCCAGGGAATGAGGGACACTGGGATCTAACAGCCAACCTTCTGGATAGTGGACGACCCGCTCTATACTTCCTGAGCCTTGGCCGCCCTAACCTTTTAAATTGTCCTATAACCAGCGACAAATCCCCACCTTCTCTCTTCCTTTCCTCGTCTCCAATAAGTCACAATCCATAAAATGCAATAACAACAAAGAAACCCAACCGATAGCGCCGGGTCCCTCATGACTCCCACCACCACTTCAACCTGCCGCCCCTCACTCTCTGCTCTCGAGCACAAGATCCGCTACCAAAGCCCCCACCCCTCTCTCCCTCTACACACACAGTCATAGCGTAGATAATAAACAAACAAAAAAAAAGAAGCAATCAGTGCGCACACGCGGGCGAAGAGGTTTTAACATGTGACTCAGCCACAAAGACCAATGACCTTCCCTTCAGGTCGTCACACACACACACACACACACACACACACACACACACACACACACACACACACACACACACACACACACACACACACACACACACACACACACACACACACACACACACACAAGAGGCCAAAACACGAGGACAGACAGGTCCTTGTTTCTATGCTCCGCTGCATTCCCGAGCCTGTTGCTCGGGTCGGAGGTCAACGCCATCAAACCTGCGGCAAACCTTCCTCCCTCAAAACACTGATGTCATTAACACTCAATAAACAATACAATAATAAGCGTCTAACCACATTAGGTTAGCGTCCTGCTGTGCTGCAGACGTCACAAGGTACAGAAACACAGTTTCATCTCTGTGAGCGATTTGTAAGCGATTCCACAGCTGTTTTCTCTGGGCTTTGATCCACTTCACAAGAAATCACAAGGAATCCGTCAGCTGTGTTTCACCAACAATTCAAGCCACGCTACACACAATGGAGCGCATGCAGCCTGGGCTCAGACGTGATACGTTTTCACCACATAGAGCAGAAATCGATGCATAATTCCCAGATCACTCCAGGGGGTGGGAGGAGCACAGGGGAGGGGGGGCGCCATGGGAAATGAGGAGGGGGATGGTGGACTCACGGACATTGTGGAGAAAAAGTGAAAGAGGGGGACGGCATCATCTCATGAGGTATTGATTGCTCCCCTCCGTCCATGTTTACTGACTCTGCTACGGACCCCTGCTAATGCAAAAGAGGATTAAAGGAGGGGGGGGGGCACCTGTAATGCATCCTTTTACCCAGTCAGTGCAGATAGATCTACAACCACAGACGCTCTCAGGCCAGATTGTTCCCCCCCGAGTTGGAGGCCGGGTCAAACACACCAGGGCCTTTGGTAAAAAAAGTTAATAAATGTTCCCAAGGGTTCAAGATTTTGATTCATTTCATGAGTCTTTTTTCAACTGATTCCGACACGGCTACACATTATTACCTGTATGAGGACATCATCAAGTCAAAAGTGCATGTTTTACGATAATGGTTCTAATGTTGAGCGCCACACATTAAAAAAACATTCTGATATGTGGACTTCAAGGCAACACTGTGTAATTTGCTCTTGAATTACTCCTAAACAACTATTTCTCAGACAGTAATGAAAACAGAAGCTGAGCAGAGGTTTGTGTGTTTGACGAGCAGAGTCAGAGGTGCAGGTACGAGGCTGGGGGGGTAGAGATAGAGCCAGGGCCCTTTTGAATAATCATACATCAGCGAGTACTGAATGAAATGTAATTTCGAGGCTCCAAAATTAGTTTTGAGGTTTATTCAACGTCAGGAGAGGAACTTTAACACCTGACAGTAACAACCCTGCGGCTTCAGGGACTTGTCTGATACGTTTCCTCAGTAATGTCACTGCAGGAGTTCACCGTCGTGGAGGGAAATATGATAAACACCCCTGGAAATGTCACCCATCATGTGTAATATATTCATGTATGGTTTCCTGCTGCCTGGGACACGGAGGGTTCACGGACCAGTGTGACTTTGCACCACTCATTCTCTGGGCTTTATAATTCATTCTGAAGGAGGTTGAGACAAACAGAAGCTTCACAGCCTCGTCGCTCGTCTCTAATGACCGAGCAGTCGCATGATATATGCTTGACTCATGCAGATATTACTGTTGAGCAAATCCCGGAGGGAGTGGAGTGACAGCTAATCAATCATCTTCAGTGTATTCTCACATGTTGCTGCTCGCTGACAGGCAAACCCCTGGGGAATAAAGCACCATAACAACACAATGAGCCCTTTTTATCTATGAAGGGAGCAGATCCTCTTCCACATAGTCCGTGATACAGTGGCCCAGGACAGACAAATCACTGATGCTCTAGAGATTGACTCTAGACAGAGGGAAGTGAGGGATTATTGGTTGCAATCTGCCACCTCACCACTAGATGCCACTAAATCCAACTCACTGGTCCTTTAAAAATAAAGCTTATCAAGCAGACGTTTAGTTTAGCTTAGCCCAATGGAAGTTGGGTAATAGCATAGGGATACACCCAGAAAGGCTCAGTACAAAGGTAAAAACACTTCTAGTAGTCTCCAAATATGTTATGTTTAATTTATACAAAGTGACGCCACTGATCCCAGCAGAGCACTTTGGTTTTCTAAATTAATTAACCTCCAAATGTGAGTGCAGAGTCATTTTCAGACATAGAAATCAAATGGTTTAATTCAATGAGTGAAATAGTTGAATCAGAAAAATATATTTCAATGACTGCAGGGCTGGTCTACCATTGGACTCAATCTACAGACGATGTGATGAAGACATGAACACGCTGCTCCTCCTCCTCCTCCTCCTCCTCCTCCTCTGCAGCAAAGGCATCCTCCTCCTTCGGCCTCTCACTGTGTCCTACCCGAGGTAGATCTGCCTGGAGACAGCACTTACAAGCCAGAGCCAAGGGGTAACGGGTGTTTCCGTCACTGCTTAGGCAGCTATCCAGAGACTTACACAGTACACACACACACACACACACACACACACACACACACACACACACACACACACACACACACACACACACACACACACACACACACACACACACACACACTCATGCAGAACAATACAAGAAATGAGAGTGGTCGGGCCAGGGGGCAGAGAGAAAGACGGGGAGGGAGTCCGAGTGAAAGAGCTCGATAAAGGGAAAATATGTAGACGGACACTTTGCTGCCAAAACACACTCTTAGCTTCCTATATCTGTCTGGACCCTGCAGGCAGCAGAGAGAGACGTGCAACTTCTTCTAGTAGACGAACGGCCATGATGACTTTTTAGACGCGCCTTTGTCTGTATTAAAGGAAGGCGGGATTTCCACTGAAACAGTTATTTGATTGGTCGGCAAACAAATCATTTCAGCTACTATTTTAGAAAATGTGAGATTTTATTCCAAACTATCAAAACCCACAATCTGAAGATGTCACCTTGGGCTCTGGGAAACTGTGAGGGGGCAACGAGGTTTTGTTTTCTTTCTTTGTTATTCTCAGCAGGATAACTCAAAAACTACTTGATCGATTTCCGTTAAATCTTGTGAAGGGGTGGGACATGACACCAAAGTAGAAGCCACTAAATTTTGGAGCAGATTTCTTTACTTTATCATCAGTGTGTTAGCCTGATATAACGGGACACAAATCAAAGCCAGATACAGACACACAAAAAACAAGTTTGTTACAGCGAGACTGAATTAGAGCAGCTGAGTCCTGTGTGGATTTTTCCTGTGTGTGCCGTCTGTGAGTTCAGTGCATGTGTGACGTGGGGACTTGTTCCTCCACCAGCTGGGACCTGAACTGAACACACGACATACTGTTGGTGTGACCACAGAACATATGGAAACACGGTGGGGAAGACGCATGCAAATCTGGCCGGCTTGTACATACACTCAGAATAGATTATACTCAGTGAGATGTATAACACTGTACATAAGCCAATAGAACAATCTGCTGTCAGCTCTGAGGGTTAATATGTAAGTTCGACCTCTAGGGGTCTCTCTATCAAAACATCAAATAAAAGACCTTAACTGATGACAACAAGAAGCAGCGTGGGATCATGGGAGTTGTTGTTTTCACCGCCATCGCCAAAGAAAATCTACCTGACGCCATTGAGGCTAAAGTTATGCTTACAGATGATGTAATGTATTTAAGTTTTATTCATTAAATATAATATATAACAAATCCAGTTGTTTTTAGACATTCTAATGCAGAACTGTTATATATTATATTCAAACTAGTAAAACACTCTCTTTGAGGGCATTTGAAAATTCAACACCGACTGGATGAAACACAATCTATAGTCAAATGAAAGAGAAAAGGTTGGCGATGGCGAGACTGAGTAATGGATTCATCATCTTTCATGAGAGTAACCGACAGCTGCGGTACTACAGGCCACACAGTCCCAGAAGCAATCTCCATTTCCATTTGCTGTTTCCCTGACCTTTTACAATACACCTCTCCGGAGTACAGCGGGAGCAGAGATGATGTTATTGTACTGGCAGGTTTGCACTCGTGCCACTCGGACTCATATTCACAGAGGATCTGCGACAGGCGGACAGGAACCAGGAGGTGTTCTTCTCTGTGGAAGTAATATCACCTCCGGAAAATGTTCCCTCCGTCAGGCAAAGAGCACACACACACACACACACACACACACACACACACACACACACACACACACACACACACACACACACACACACACACACACACACACACACACACACACACACACACACACACGAGTGGGGAAGCAGAGGACACAAAGGATGCAGCTGTGAACGGATGACGGATCAAAACAAAGAACACCGCTGCTGCACTGTTTTATAGCCAAGTGATGAAAAGTTGTTGCATGACTCCATAATCCACTACCCTCCTCTCCATCATTTTCCTTTCACCACTCCCCCCTGGAGCCACTGTCGACTCCACCGTCGCTTCACTTCTGTCTCTCTTTTCCCCCGTCCCATCACATTCTCCCTCATCATCTGCCACATCACCCGTCATCCAGTAATTCCTAAGTGTGAGGTATCGGCCGGACAGTGCTCTGCTGCCGGCGGTATGGGGCCGTCTCTTTGTCTTCACTGTGCTTCTGTGAGCTGCACAAGGATCATTCTGACGGCGCATGAGAGTCAAAACAAAAATGTTCGACTAGTCAAGCACTGGAATAGAA
Organism: Hippoglossus stenolepis; assembly: GCF_022539355.2. NCBI lineage: Eukaryota > Metazoa > Chordata > Actinopteri > Pleuronectiformes > Pleuronectidae > Hippoglossus > Hippoglossus stenolepis. Next base: position 23,228,729 of record NC_061487.1, on the reverse strand, counting down.
AAAAGGGCACAGAGGAAGAGAGCGGGAGATGGAAAAATATAACCGTGCATGTATAATGTAGCATGGGGAGTGCTGCGCTAAAGGTTGAGCATGTGATGTCATTATTTTTTGATTTGGCTATATATACATATAAACAGTGTATATATGGAGAGCCAGCTGATGGAGTCAGTTGTTTCACATGCTTTTAATGTTTTCTATTCATGGTTTTTACTTCATCTTTTGTGGAAGATGTTATTAGATCTTTTTTAACGGCTTAATAATCCAAAGATTTTGGATCATATTTAAGTTTTCACACTTGTACATTTCCTTGAGATTCAATCTAGTAGATATACAGTGAGTGGTAAATGTAGCTTAGATATACACACATCTCTGTGGTGCATTAAGTCAGGATAGATCTAAACTGTTAAAGGACAATTTAAAATTACAATGGTTTAAAGAAATAGGACGTTTACTTGGTCCAGGTATTGACTCTGATAATTCTTGACATATAACTCCCTTCATTACAGGGGTAACAAAGTTAGACCTTAATGGATTTTACACATTTCTGAGGCCTCGATAAGGACAAGAGATGCTGTGACTCACCATTATTTTCATGATCAGTTAAACTGCAAAATGTTATCTTGATCAGTTAATCAATAAATGCTCTATAGATAATCAAATATACTAAACAATGTCCATCATAATGTCCTAAACCTCAATTTAACAACATAAAATGTCTAAATCGTCAGTCAAAACCCCAGAATAGAGTAAGATAGTGTAAATAAATGAAACATGGCTTTAATACACTTTTCACTCTCTTTGGGAATATTCTTGTGCCTGAGCGACTTTTATCTCAGACCAGAGTGACCGGTGTGTGCTTGATTAGAGACGACACTGTATAAATAATGATGAGGATTTCTGAGTTGGCAGCACAGAACAAACATCTCTGACTCTCTCGCTCTCTCTCTCGCCCACACACACACACACACACACACACACACACATTCACACACAAAACAAAAACACAGCCTTCAGCTTCCTCTCTCAACTCTAAGAGCCATGTCCTCATCCTCCTTTTCTTATACACATGTATTCATTAATGACTGAATGTGTAAACACAGCCACGTAATCAGGGTCCTGCAGTGCTTCACCAAATATAAATGAATGTGTTTATTCTCACAGTCAATCATGCTGTCCTTGCTTTTTCTAAATGGAAGCATCTGAACCACCACACACAAGCTGTGGTGAAGATTCAATTACTGACGGAGTCTTGAAAACTCTCTTGGAAAAACACAGACGTCTGAAATGAGTGACTGGCGACATTTACTCACTGTGGGAAGGAGTCTTGAAAACAAAGGAGCAGGGGAGCACTGGTGAGGGAGGGGGGGAGGGGGGGGAGCTGGGTGTTACTGGCAGAATCCTGAGCTTGCATATTGTGTTATATGCAGTGTTGCTTTTTGTTGAGCTTCACTGCTCAGAAACACCATCGACTTATATTTCATTACAACTTATTCATGCAGGACTATGGATGAGCGACCAAATCAATAATTATCGCAATATAATCCTCATCAATAACAATATGTTACACAAGTCCAACATATATCAATATATTTCTTATGTGTTGTGCAAACACAATGAGGTCACACGTAATTGCTCAGTTTTGTATTTGCTGAAGTGTTTGTCATTCTCTGCCCGTAAAGATTTTAAAACCACAACCTTCACTCAAGAGCAAAGATCTGAAATAATAATTGGACATTTGTCGTGATAATTATTATATCGAATCACGGCCCAGCCCTATGCAAGATGACCCGGTCACACATCAATCTCTCACCTTCACTTCCCACCTGTGCGAACGAGGGATAGAATAAAACAATGATTTCCTGTGGTGAAACAAATCCCAGCACGGCTTCGTGCTGAGTTCTACTTTGGCGAACTTTTAACCGTTGATATTCGCTTCACTTTCGCAATATGTGTGACCGTGCCCTTAGCGTAGAAATTGACGATTTCTAGGGTCGGATCCAGAAGTGGGACAGGTTGCAAAATCTAATTCTAATTGGCTGTCAGTAGTGCACAGACAAACAATGTGTTTGAACTAGGAACAATTTCGGAAAATTCAACCCGACTGTAGCCCTACTCAGCCACACAGTGTTTACCATTTCATTTGGATTTAGAAAAATCCTAAATCTGCAACTGCAAACATTTAAGTTGCTGGAACCACAGATTTTGTAAAAATAAACGTATTGATGACGTTGCTAATTAATTTTCAGTAGATTAAATAATTGACTGATCAACTAATTGTTTTGGCTCAACAAGGAATAATTGTATTTACATGAGCCGGGAAGAAGAAGAAGAAGCTTTTTCGAAAAAATTCAACCAAACTGTGAGAAAAGCATTTAACATGCATCCAGCTACTTTACAGTATTTACCATTTAACACCAAGGTGTCCTCAGTGTTTCTATCGAACTCGGTGCACTGCAGCCTAACACCATTTCACAGAGATGCTGCAGCCCTAAGAGGATAGGTGTGTGTGCATGTGTGTGTCTGCAGGTGTGTAACTGTGAGGTAAACCCCTTTCCCTCAGGTTACAGCCTTTTAACCTGCATCCACCTCCTCAGCCACACGGTATGTACCATTTAATTTGGGGGGCCCTTTACGGCCCCCATAATAAAAAAAAAAAATCCTAGATCCGCCACTGGTTGCACAGTCATGCAAACAGGATGATTTTCAGTAACATTAAAGTTGACATGTTTTGTTGGGGACCCTGGAGACAACATGACGACCCCTGCCGGTCCCCACCCTGGAGGGGCCCACAGGTCTGTGCAGAAAACAGCTGACCAACACAAACAACACCTGGGTCATGCAGCCTGTTCTCCCCCCCCAACCCAAACCTCCTGCACCCACCTCCTGCAACTGCTCCAACTCCTTCCTGAGGGTCTCCTGCTCGGTCTCCAGCTCCGCATACTTGTGCTTCAGCGCCTGGTTCTCCTCCAGCACCACCAGTCCGCACTCCGCAGCCCGGATCTTCTCCCGGTTCGCCTCGGCCAGCTCCTGGGTGAGCCGCTGCACCTCGGCTCGGTACTGATCCACCGATTCCCCGCATCCTAAGCCGGCGGCCATCGCCCCTGTCTCCCGGTGTCGGAGCGGCAGTCCCCCCCTCCTCCTCTGTCGGCGGCTCTGCGGCTCCTCCTGCGCCCCTCGGCCGGTTTGGACGGAGCCAGAGGAGGCGGGCGGAGGCTGAGGGACACCGAGTATCCGCCCCCCCCCCTCTCACTCTCTCTTTAAAACATGTCAAACCAAACAAACACCCTCAACATCCGCATCCACAGAGAAATATCAGCTAATAGCAGATAAATAACATTCAAACATCCACAACAACAGTTTGATGAAGCCTCGCGCTTTGAAACCAGGTCAGTGAAGTCAGCAGAATACTGAGCATCATTTCTGCTTATTCATGGGGGCGAGGGCGCCACCTGTCTGCAACATGGAGGTATACCACTCTGTCTGTCTGTCTGTCTATCCATCGCTCTCTCTCTCTCTCTCTCTCTCTCTCTCTCTCTCTCTCTCTCTCTCTCTCTCATCTATCTGTTTATCTCTCTTTTACTATCTATCCATCCATCCATCTACCTATCCATAAATATAATAATACATAAATCAAAAGCTCTTCTCAAAGATGGTTTCTGTCACATAGGTAGTTCCTATCAAACTGATGCATGTACAGTGCTCACGTTTTTAAAGTTTAATTTTGATTAGTTATTTGACTTTAAAAGAACGGGTTGAAACGTCATGATTGACAGAAAGTGAAAGTGCAAGATGGATGCACCTGTGTCTGGGATATTTTGGCTTAATTTGTGTACAATGTTGAAGGATTTAGCTGGATCTAGTGAGAGGAATTATTATTTTCATTAAGGAATAACCTCTGACTAAGAATGATAGTGTTTTTTAAAAACCTGGAGGAAGCCCTTTAATGTGGGCACGGGTTTTCTTCAATGGTGTCTGCCATCTTTCTACAGAAGCCCAGAATGGACAAATCAAACAGTGGCTGCAGAGGAGGCCTTTCAGAGAGGCCACCATCGGTTCTCCTACACACTTGAGTGAGAGCATGGATTTCTTATTACACCATATCTCTTGTCTTATTGTACATCCATGGCTGAGGGCCATTCAGTTGGTTGCAATGTGCAACTTCACCACTAGATGCCATCAAATTTACAACATTTCGAAGAGGGGGTATGTTTCTAAGTTTTTATCTTCCCTGTTTACACACACCCTGACACCATAGACTTTATGGCCTCACAGTTGTATTGAATTACAAGAGATCTTATAGGTATTGTGGACACTAGTAGCCAGGGGACAACTCATTCATCTCAGTGTACCCACATTTTTTAAACTTCAAAATGGGAAATTTTAAAAACAAAATGTGTTCCTGACCACTGATGATGCACCAAACAAAAAGAAAATATTCATACAGCCCTTTAGTCATTTCTATGAATTCATGACACTGTCTATGTATTATTCACGGATCTTTTGACCAATAATGCTAATTTTGACAAAAAGAAAAATCTTTTATGATCCAAGGAAATTGTTTTTTGGTTTGTAATATTTAAACCATCCAAACAAATATCATATGTGTATCATAAATGCAGTACTATAGATGTCAATTTGTAATCACTTGCCTAATGATAAACGTATGGTTACACAAGCACGGTCAAGGATGCTCTCAAACCAACACCGCTCTGTGCTGCCCTCTCTCAACCCGGCCCCGCACTCAGGAGTACAGTTTATCTTGCTGCATGCGCAATAAAGGAAGACATGGCCGGGGTGAAAAGTTTAACCCTTTTCATCAGAGGCTTGTTAAACCTAATCAGTTATGGCGCTGTCAGTTTAGTTATGGTAGTGATAGCGAAGGCGCGGCTGCGTTATCAATATTATAATTGGTAATTATTTGGAAAAGATGGCCCACGTAACACTTCTCAGAAAGAAAGTGACGATATCACCTCACAAAAGAGTATCACAGGGTCTCGTGGGGAATGGAGGACAGTACTGTGAAGGTTGTGAAATACCTTTATCTGTGATATTGATTTATCAACTGGAATAAAGATTACTTAGAGTTTTTGTTTCTTTTTTTTTCTATTTAAGTCAAATTTATTTACACATCTCTGCATCCCCAATAAACAGTAATACCCGTATTCATATTTTTTTAACTTTGATCCTATTCGACAAGTTCTGTAAATCACACAGCTGACCTGCCAATAACCTCTTTTTACAAGGAAATATTAAGATAAGGGGCTGGTTGTCAGAAAGTCAAACAGATGAACAGTTTATGGCAGCGCTGTATCTTATCTCCGACAAGGAACTGTAGCGTCATGAAAAAAAGGAAAAACCTGAACGCTCTCCTGCAGAACACAGCACAAACAGCCTCTCTACCAAGAAGTACTGTGTATACCGAGAGGAACTCAAACCTTGATCTGTACAAATACACCAGTACAGACTTATCACCAGGTCCAACCTGAATGCTTCAGTAGCCAAGTCAACACTGATTTTCACCTTTTCTTTAAATTATATATATTTGTTGGGCTTTTTAGGCTTTTATTTGGTAGGACAGAGTTAGACGTGAAAGGGCGACAGACAGAGAATAGTCATAGTATATGAACAGTAAATGAACAAAATGCAAAACATGCAAACTGTAGATCAGGTGGACAACACATTTTAGACACCAAACCATTGAGTAAACGTAAAAAGTCATTTTGCATATTATTAGAAAGTCAGTGCGATCTTTGTACCACGAGTAATCAAGGAACCAGAATAGTGTCATCAGCGTAAAAATAGTGACTGTGCTATCTTTCTGTCCCCAGCAGATCAAAATAGAGAGTCCTGTAATCTGGGGAATGTGTGTTGGTCAGCACGTGCATTGACGGTGTTAATGTCGTTCTGGGGAGCAGCCGGGGGTGAGGAGGTTTCAGGAGGCAACACGGCAGCCAGCACACCGGCTGCAGCTGAGGCTTCTGTCAGGGCACAGAGAGAAATCTGTGAGAAAAACACCCGACCAATCGTCAAGCAATCAATTACCATTAGATAACGGCTTTAATCAGTGAAACAAGCTTTTTATTTGTCCAGTCAAGCGATTTCATTAGAAATTCCCACACACAGGACATTTCAACTTGTTCATTTTATATTAAAATGGAAGTTTAATGTTTTTAAAACCTCATAATACTGCAGCTCGTGACTGGCGAACTGGACGTGCTGCCTGGAGATCAGCTCCAGGTCCTTCAGGGTTTCGGCCTTCCTCCATTTGGCTCTGCGGTTCTGGAACCAAATCTGAAGCGCACACAAACAACACCCACATTTACATATGTACACAATATTTTTAAATGTCAATAATATATGTGTTGTTCTTAAAGTAACAATAGACCTGGGTTCATATCAAATCATCCTAAACCTCCCTGGGTTTAAAAATTCACCTGGTTTGTAATATATACAAAGAGGTTACTTTGTTATTTATACATTTAGCCTATATTGTTTGGTTATTTAAATGAAATCGAAATGTCATTAGACACAAAATAGTTTGACTTTAACAACTGTCTGAATTAAACTGAATTATCAATCAGCCGTACAGAAACCTGCCTGCGGCCTTTGAAACTACAAAGGATACAGATATCATGAGAAAATCATTAACACGTAGTGATATGTACGTTTAGGTGTATTGATGCTTCTATTTAGTCTATTTAATACTATCAGGCTACTGTTTGAGAGCGTTCACTGAACTGTTACCAGCCCTGGATTAACGAACGGACTCTTGTTAGAATGTAATCAGTTACGAATCAGTTACGAAATAAGATCGAATGTGATTGCTTGTATATGGATAGAACCACGATGATAAGAAAAGGTATAGATGTATGGATTTCACACCTTTGGATGTTTACACGAGTGTGGCGCAAAAAAAAGTCACCCATCAATATATGAACATTGGAGAAATCTTGATTTTATAAAACCAACAAAAACCATCACAACTCCAGAGCTGAATGTGCTCCTACCTGTATCCGGCCCTCGGTGAGGTGCAGACCCGAGGCCAGCTGCTCTCTGGTGTTGACGTCTGGGTAGTGGGTCTGCTGGAAAACCTTCTCCAGCTCCTTCACCTGGTACGGTGTGAACGTGACCCTGGTTTGCCTTTTCTTCCTCTGGCCTGTAAAACAAAATCATTATCATCAGCATCATTTATGAATCCAAACAGTCTCTTCCTCTTTTACTTTTCAGCACATGACACTCACCGATGCAGTCTGACGTGGCCTTTGGAGACTCCTCAAGTAGTCGGGTTTGTGGAGGTTCTAGAGACAGAGTAAAGAATGGCAACATTGCAGTAAATATTTAAATTATTCGGAATCGTATTTCAGAATTTAAGGGTTAAAAAGGGTTTAAAAAAATAAAAGCAAACGTACCTGTACACGAGTGCTGTGTCGATTCCCTGGTGTTCTCCTTGATGACGGACCAGCTCCGGTGAACTCTCTTCTCCTTTCGGACACACGTGGGCCTCCTCAGTATCGCTTCGATGGAATGGGATAATTTTTTGCATGGCTGAGAATCCCTTAGTTGATCCACGCAGGAGTTCTTCTCTGCATCTCCTCTGTTCCACATTTCCAGGGATTTATCACCGTTAATGACTTCAGAAGCAGTTCAAAATAAAATACCTTCCCCTGTTCTCTGACTTCTTCTTCTTCTTCTTCTTCTTCTTCTCGTCCTCTCTCTGTAAGGTGAGGACAATGGGGTTGTCCTCTCTCTCTCTCCTGTCAGCCTGTGTTTGACCTGCATCACATGGTCATCAGGTGGGAGGAGCGAGAGGCTGCATTGCAATAGCCTAAACTTCTAAGAACACCGTTAGTCAGAATCCACTCATGTCAAGGTTTCCAGTTTCCCTCGGGAGCTGTTAATTCAAGGCGTGCTCATTGTAAATATGGGAACATGCTCTATAATGTCATATCTGCTCTTATCAGCTCCTCACAGACAGATTTATATTTTAAACAAATTCTGCTTGTGCTGTAAAACAAAAAGCACAAGAACAAATGTTTGCTTCATACATCTCAGGCAAAGTCTTTGTGGTGTTGTAGCTGGATTAACAACCTAGACGACATTAAACCCTGAATACGTATTTAAATGACTGCTTCTTGTTCTTATCACCAGGTTTATTGGAGGACAAATCTTTATCGCCTTAGCCTCAGTTTGCCCTCTCACACTCAAGTTCACCTCCTGGGGACAGTGAGAGCTCGAGCTGTTAGTGCCTCCTGGTGGTGGTGAGGGAGATCATGTTTAATTAGTTCAGGACGTTTCCATCTAGTGGTTTGATGTCCTACTGTATATTAAAGGATCAGACTTTGTAAATAAGCCTTTTTTTCACAGCTTGTAATAGCAGGAATTATCTGTATTTAATAACTTAAGCTTTTTTATTAATTGTTATTATATCAATATAGTGTCAATCTCCTTGAAATTACAGCTCTAATGTATATTCAGCAGCATTGATGTATTCTAAAAATGGAAAATAGAAATCAAAATTCTGCTCTTTCTAATTTTCCTCATACATAGTGAACAGAAAGCTGTAGGCGCTGTGATGCAATAATTTATTTCATAAAACGAAACAAATCATTTGCATGAATCTGCAGAAGTTCCTCCTTTACTCCGTTGACTCACGCTGCAGCAGATTGATTTCTCTGTCTCTGCGGCTTAATGTGATCATGTGAGTCTGAGTCACTGTCTGACCTCAAACTGATGTGAAGGACACAATAGGTTGTGATTTAATAGAAAGAAGGTTCCTACCTGATTTAAGGATTAAAGATGTAAAGTTAGTCAGAGAATTGATTTGTCTGTATTAATGAAATAAAAAGTCTTAACTGCTTATCACTCCCAGATCAACCAAATACAACTAAACCATTGTTAGCATGTACATACATAGTATTTAAAAACCGAGCCTCAAAGTAAATTATAAGAAAACTGTGTTCACTACCTGACATGTGATGGATACTTCTTATGTGAGACACTACAGGCGAATAAGAGAAAATGTTCAAATAATAGATTTCAACATGAAATAGTGGATTATTTACTTATCCATAATATTTTTTTTGTAGTATAAGTTTTCTCAAATTTTAAGCTTAAAAATGCTAATCTTATTTAACCAGAATTTGTATACATTTCCAGATCAGACGTCTGAACTGTGGATAAAGCCAAGCATAAAATTCATATTTCAGTTTTTTGGGGCATTTTAGAGCCAAAGGTAAGTTAGGGAATCTGCTTTTATTACTTTATAAAGCATAACATCTGTGTCAGTAGCCATGAAAAGTCAAATTTTGCTGCACATGTTGTGCAAATCAGGCTTTGAATGTTAAATGCATAAAACCCCCTGAAGAATAGAGATTGCGAAACAATGGAAAGTTTTGGAGATTTCTGAGCCAGAGTATAAGGGAAAATCCAGAGTGTTGTAAAATAAACACTGAACATTTGAACTGAGTTCTTACATTTATATAACAGCAAAATAGCCCAAAATCTCCATCATTACATGATATAAGTGTTTTTGCTCACAGTCACATGCACCCAGGAGACCTCATGATGTCAAAGCCCTGCTTCTCTCTTTGCTTTTCAAGTTTCACGTGAGCTCAGTTCCCTATCTATTTAATTTAGTACTTATTTTCAAGCTTCCCCTCAGTATATTCCTTCCAACTGTTTGTCACTTAAACATACATTTTGGACATTTAACTTTTCTGGTTCCTTAAGTAATAAAGAAAATCAAATTACTAAAGGTCAGACAATAATCAGTAGTGGTTTCATTCTTACTGAATGACTGCTAGTTTTCCACGAGATTTTGAAATCTACCTGTTGCAAGGCTCTACAAATGGTAATGTTTGTTGGATGGTTGATTAGATGGTTGGTTGTTTGGTCGGTTGATCGGTTGGTCGGTCAGTTATTCGGACAGTCGAATGGTTGATTAGATGGTTGGTTGGTTGCTTGATTGGTTGGTCAGTCAGTTATTAGGTCAGTCGAATGGTTGGTTGGTTGATTAGATGGTTGGTTGCTTGCTTGGTTGGTTGGTCAGTAAGTCAGACAGTCAATGGTTGGTTGGTCGTTAGATGCGATTAGTTAAAGTTGATGCGACTGTCCCTTAAAATAAGTTAAGGTGTTGCTTTTGCTTCCTCTTGGTATCATGCAGCTGCCAGTTCACGACCTGGTTCTTGAATTTGGAATAAGGAGAGATGCAGATTATCAATCCTGTGACAGAGGATGTGAAAAACAAACCCAGATTCGGATGCCAACAGTGTGTGACTCTGAATGTCCTCTGCTGCACTAGGAATACAGTTTCAGGGCTTCTTAATGAAGTAGATGGGGGCTGCTATCAAACTCTTAATTTAGAGTAATAATCCAATTTAATCTAATATCATTTTGCAGAAAGAAGAGCTTTTACGGTAAATTAGGAAATGAAGTTAACATTTACTGAACATTAACCCGACGTCAATGAGTGCTTTGTGCCATGTGACAGTTTGCCAACGTGATAGTCGTGGTAGTGTCTCCTCGCAAAACAAATATTTGGTGTTAAAGTTAGAAGGGAAGCAGTTGAGCTCGGACTTAAGGCTGTTTGGTAACTTGCCTCGACGGTGGAGGAAACAACAAACACAGGAAAACAGTAAGTACTGTCTTGAAGGGTTCTCGCTCACTGAACAACACTTTCAGTGATTTATAATTTTTTTTTAAGGTTTTCTTCTTCAGGCGTCTGAAAGGATTCTAGCATCAAGATTCAAATCTATGTGTTTGAGGGCGAAAGATAAAAAAAAGGAAGGAAAGGAATTTCCCCTGCCTGCTGGATGTTGGTTGGTCAGCTGCTGCTTCTGTCGTAACTTGGTTCACGTGAGCTGCTGGTGGGACTCAATTAACAAGCACGGCAGTCTCATGTCTGAACTTGGCTCCTTTCTGACTGTGCACTCCCCACCGTCCTCCTGCATCCCAGCTCTCTCCCCTCTCTCCGTCAGGCTCATGTTCATGTCCACTCCCCTCTGACTGGTTGTTTTCACTTTTCTGTGTTGTTTTCCTGCCCAGACGACATCCGAGGCTGTAGGCTGACGCTGACATGGCTCCCAAAAAGGACAGTAATGGTCTTGACAACTATGCATTTGCAGTGAGTATAACTTTTATTTAATTATTGTAAAATGTAAAACACTGTTTTATTGTTTTATCCACTTTAGTTGATCATCACATTCCAGCATTATTATCATATAAAAATACAGTGATATACTTTTAAATTGTGTGAATGTGAAAAAAGCTGTAAATCTATGACTTAGTGAATTGTCTCTCCTCTCGTCCCTGAAATGGATAAAACATAGATTTGGATTTTTGTTAAATCTTTATGTAACACATCAGATAATACTGTAAATGTTATACTAGTTAATAATTGACAGCACATAGATGATCGAGCAGAGTATCGTCATGGATACGTGTGTACATTCCAGCTCCTCCACGCTGAAAATCCGCCTGTTCAGTCGGAGAAACGTAAGAAGAAAAAGTCTTTCTTTGTTGTGGTTTGGTACTTTGAAGAATAAACTGAAATAATCTTCAGGACTTCAAATCATTAACTTTTATGGAAAGAATTTGTTGTTTTCAGACCTGACAGGAAACACGTAATCCTACTATTGAAAATTAGTGAACTCATGTGACCGTGGCTTTTTGGTCACAGACCTAGTCTTGTGCAATCATTAATCTTCTTGTACGGCTGCTGGAGTGTCATGAGCTCACAGGCATTTGATCCCACTGCCTCACTATAATGAGCAAATGCTTAAAGGGGACATAGCATGCCCATTTTACCACAAGTTGATATGGTTCCTTGGGGTCTTAATGAAATGTCTGTAACATACTTTGGTCAAAATACCACAAGGATCATATAAAACAGCACCCTTTTTACCCTGTATAAAACAGCCCTCCACAGAGCGACCTGTTTTGAGTGCCTGTTCCTTTAAATGCTAATGAGCCAGCTCCCCCCTCCCCCCTCTCCCCCCATGATTTTAAACGATATAAATTACATATTTTATATGATATAAATTATCAAATATGCATCCCATACTTTGTATTCCCCTTGTTGTCCTGGAGTTTTAATTTTCCCAATCACATAATTAATCGTCCCCTCTGCCCATCCACTACAAGCACACAAGCAGACAGACAGAGAGAGAAAGAGAGGTGGGGGCTATGAAGACATCATTTACCCCCGAACCCCGACATTCAACGGGTACAACAACAAGCGGAGAAAGCAGAATCGCGGGCTGACCTTATATATACAGTCTATGGGGCTGACCAGCGGAGAAATGCTCGTCCCGTGTGAACAGCCAGGCGGCTGCGTGCTTGGGAACGGCGCTGCGCTGCCTCGCAGCCTCGCTGCCTCCGGTGTAAACCCGGAAGTAACGAGTGTGGGGGGACGGGGGGTGGGTGGGCCAAGACCATGTAGGGAGACTTCCAGTTCCTTGTTACGAAACAATACCCAGGAAGCGCAATCGAGTCACTCAAGCATGACGTTTCTGACTTAGAGGAACTATAACAAAACGCCCAGAGTTTTTGGGTTGGTAGACATGCCAGATACCCACATTAACCTGTAGAAGCACTAACAAAGTGGAATTTGCATGCTATGTCCCCTTTAAACTCTGTAGTAGTTTTTTCTGGTGGGAGATTTGACCCATTTCCCAAAACAACAGAATCCCACAATGCAAAACCCACGTGCCATCATTTCACATGCATGTTTCTGTCTGATCAACTGCAGCTTGAAGGACGCTCTCGTGATCTGCCCGACGCGAAAAGTGAAGATGACCTGGCCTCCTCCCAGGATGGAGATAAGCTAGCGTACTGTGTGACAGATGTACCTCCGTGGTACTTGTGCATCGTTCTAGGGATCCAGGTATGTCTGAAAGTCCCGTCCTGATCAGGAGCCATGGATGTGACACTGCCTCTGACGTTATATAACAGAGCGTGCAATGCAAACATGAGAGCTTCGGTCTGATGTTTCCTTCACAGTTCTTTTTTTTCTTCTTTTCATGTGTTTCTGATTGTGAAAATTTGACTCACATGCAGATGAGTCAGCAGCAAGTTTGTTGTCTTTGTTTAGCCGCTCTGACTTTCTGAGTTACAGTGTATTTGCACATTTTAATTTCCTTTTCTATTTTAAATGTATTTCATAGGGTTTACACTTACTGCCCTTACACAGTTATGTCCATCTTACAATAACTTAAAGATCAGTATGTGTTATTTATCTGTCTGTTCATGCAAATCATCCCCTAAAAGCAAATCAATTGTTATGGTAAGTTTTTCCCTTTGTGCATCATCCGTTAAATAAATGTATCTCTGGTGATTTTCCCTCTACCAGCATTGCTTGACTGCATTCGGAGGTATCATCGCCATCCCGTTGATCCTTTCTCAGGGCTTGTGCCTGCAGCATGACGGCCTCACCCAAAGCCACCTCATCAGCACCATCTTCTTCGTGTCTGGAGTTTGCACTCTGCTGCAGGTCACCTTCGGCATTAGGTGAGGAAGCAGAAAGGAGGAAGTGGTTAATGAGTTGCTTGTGGGACGCTGAGGTGATGAAGTTGGTAGGATGGTCGTAGTGAGTGGTTTCTCCGTCTAAGATTAATTCACTTTAATTCGCTGGCTAAGCTTTTTTCGTGCCGTGCAGGGGTTTGTGCTTCAACAGAGAAATTCAGCATTAAAGCAGGAGGCATTAAAGTGGAATTAACGAGAAGAACAAAACAACCTCTCAGATTTGCTTCTAAATCTCTTTTGAACTGTTTCGCATTAAAGATGAACAGGAGAATATTTTTAGTGGGCACAGCTTTGAATATAAGGATATGAGGGATTATTAAGAGATTATAAAGATGCTTCCAAACATCAAGGTATTTTGAGCGTTGATTGGGCCACAATGGCTCCAACCAATGACTGTATATAAAGATGGACAACATGAGTGCTCCAAAAAAGTGAAGCACCGGGGTAGCTGGCTGTAGTTTATGTCATAAACCTCGCCTCCTCCATGTTAGTAGATGGGACAAATTAAAGAACATGATAAGTACACGACAAATTAGTTTTCCCCAAAGATACTTTGTGTCATCTTGGTTCTTTCTTATCATGCTTATGATTGTTTTTATGATTTTCACGACATTACAATTGACAGATGAGACTGATTTGCGATTGGTCGAGCAGATGCATCAGCAGGACCCTGACTCCACATCAGATTCTGGTTCCACATGACGTCATTAGCACAAGATGGCTGCTCTTGAAGCAGGGATATTTTGGCTTTATTTTTTCATGGTGTAGACATGTTGTCCATCTTTATATACTGTTATTGGCCTCATCAGTGTTTTTACTCTACCCTACTTTGGAACTGCATCTTAATGTCACAGCATGATAACAATATGTAATGCAGAAAAAGTCTTTTGTAAAATGCCTAAACAGAAACTCTCCATAAGTCTCACAGTGTGTTAAATAATAAACAACCTACACAAAAATTTGCACACAGATAAAGGTACACAGGAGAATTGACATGATCTAGATGTTTTTGTTTTTCGATAACTACAAAACTAAACCATGTTTTGGAGCTCTGAACCCGCACTAAGTGTGTGCAGACTCGGGCCTGGCTGAATATCGGTGTCACAGCAGGATTAGGGAAAGAATTTCCATCTTATTATGTTTGGAATCTTGTTCTAGCTTAATCCAAATTCCACTGCACCACTGACACTTTCTTGTTTCTCTCCAAATAACTGGAGGTCAGCTGTAAGAGAAAACAGTTGGTTTGTTTAATGTTCCAGAGAAACTAAAAGAAAACAACACTAATTATTTGTGTCCCTTTGGATGAAAACACTGCACATATCCTTTAAAAGAGATTTTCTAGCTATGTGTATTTATTAGTTTAACATCCTGTCTGATTGTGAGGGATGGCTGTTGCACTTGTCATTGTAAATCAGGAAATTCTGCCTCTGCTACAGGTTGATGTGAATTGATGAAGCTTTACCATCTCTATTTCCAGGCTGCCCATCCTTCAAGGTGGCACGTTCACCTTGTTGGCCCCCTCCATGGCAATGCTGTCCATGCCGGAGTGGCAATGCCCCGCTTGGACCCAAAATGCGAGCCTGGTCAACTCCACCTCCCCGGAGTTTACAGAAGTGTGGCAGAGTCGGATGAGAGCAGTATGTAAAACCCATGATTCTTTGTTTCTAAACCTATTTTGTTCACTAAAGAAAGGTTATTAACCACTTTTGACCCTAAAAAGCCTGGAAATCTAAACAACATCACCATGTCTGACTGTTCTTAATCCACCTTGACCATATCTACAAAGATAAGGTTAAACGCATCAAATGTAGAGATCATCGCTACACCCTGACCTGTAGTCACATTTTGTCTGCTGATCTCACGTGGCTGTCCAAATTTGACTAGAGGAGGTTTTGGGATTTTGGATGTGTGCCCAACAAACTGTATGGACACGTTAAATAAACACGGAAAAACACTTTTACACTGGAAGATAATACATTTTAGTGTTATCTGTGACTGTTCTTATGATGAGGACAACGGCCTCATCCGCCTTCCGATGCTCCACTTATAGAGGTCGTAGCCTACAATAGTTACAAAAGATGATGACAACAATCTTACGATAGGTCATAGCCTAGGATACCGGCAAGTGACCATTGACGTTGTTCAAGCTGGAGGACTTGTTGTCGTACTTTACCAAACAACTGTTTGCGAATAATCAGAACTACTTAATGAAAGTAGCCTGTGCGACATTAGCAGCTGATGTGTTGGTCGACTCTGCTGGTTAGTTCACCTGCTAATCTTGCATCAGCATTATTATTAGCTGCATGTTCATTATTGTTGGCGTCATCAAGTTGGTTCAATCTGCACAGACTGGGTTTCAGAGGTTTTCGGCTTGAAGGGGCCATTTCTACCTTTCTCTGCGACTGTGTTTTATCATAATAAGACTTTAAAAACATGATTTTTTTTCCTCCACAATCAACTGATGAGTGGAACAAATTACAAATGCTCATTCTTTAGACCTTTCGGATGAAAAGAAGCAAACATTGTTCAACAATGTACGCTTACTTCATGCTAACATTTTAACATTAGCCACGCAAACCTAGTGTTGTTGTTGTGGTCGGTCATGCTAGTTGAATTATCTGTGTTGGAGTTGGACACCAGGCTTTATTTGTCCTACAATAATCTGATCTTGAAACAAATTGATGCTTCTTTGTCTGTGGTGGAAAATCACGTATTGCTCTGGTGTGAGAAACTTAACTATAGCTTCTTAAGCAGACCTACGAACACACAGTTGCAACAAGAAGGGCACTAAGTCAAGAAGATACCCCCAACAGTCCTCGTAAATCTAATCAAGCTGCAGCACATTACACGCACTCATGGAAGTTTCATGGAAATCCATTTGGTAGTTTGTGTGTAATCCTGCTGACAAACCAACCAACCAAGTTGTAATCAGCTAAATGTTTATGACAATGTGTTTTTTTCTAACATTTTGTCATCTTTCTTGTGTCTGTCTCCAGCTCCAGGGCTCCATCATGGTGGGCTCGCTGTTCCAGGTGTTTGTCGGTTTCTCCGGCCTCATCGGTCTCTTCATGCGCTTCATCGGGCCTCTCACCATCGCTCCGACCATCTCCCTCATCGGACTGTCTCTGTTTGACTCAGCCGGCACGAGCGCTGGCAACCACTGGGGCATCTCTGCCATGTGGGTAAAACTCACAGAGCTTGTAATGAGTGGGATTGTTGGTGCTCCAGCAGATATAATGCATAGAGATACAAATAAAAGTCTGACATTATAATCTTTATTATAACTTCTGAATTTATTAGTGAGTAATACAACTTTTTCCAGTTTTAGTCACATTAATAAAATACTTTTTTCTACTTGTGGAAAAAGGAGCTTGTGCCACTTTAATGCATTTTTCTTAACATAAACATGTTTTATAGGTCGTGTTAAATCTGTCTCCTCCCTTTCCTAGAGTAAAGCCAAGTTTTAAAAATACTAATAAACTACACAACGGTAAAATTTTAATCTCTTTGCACGGCAGGAAATCCTATTAAAACTCCTGAGAACCTGCTCGGCCACAGCTTCAGCTACACATGGTGCAGTCCTGTAATAACACTGAACTCTTCTCTCTCTCACACAGGACCACGGGACTGATCATCCTCTTCTCACAGTACCTCCGTCACGTACCTGTACCTTTTCCTACATACAGCAAGGATAAGAAGCTGCACACATCCCGTGTCTACGTCTTTCAGATTCTCCCTGTACGTATATCTACTCTTTCTTGTTTGCTAGTGATGCATTTAAAGGTTCAGTGTGTAAGATTTAGGTGAAAGGGACCTATTGGCAGAAAGTGAACATAAAATAATCCTAGTGATGTTTTCACTCATGTCTAAATCATCTAAATTGTACAGATTGTTGTTTTCTCTTGTTTGGAAGGGGAGGGTGAGGTGAGGGGTGTTCAGCTGCAACATGCAACTTCACCACTAGATGTCACTGAATCCTACACACTGAACCTTTAACTTCAAACCTCTTGACAAGATGATGAAAGTCATTTTCTTTCCCCCAACGTGTCCACAGGTTTTGCTTGGAATCACTTTGTCTTGGCTCATCTGTTATATTTTGACGAGCTACAATGTGCTACCTGCGGATCCGAACCTGTACGGTTATCTGGCTCGCACGGATCTGAAGGGAGATGTTCTGAGCCGAGCTCCCTGGTTCAGTTTTCCATACCCAGGTAAGACGTCGCAAAAAAACTCCTCGACTGACTTTTCAACAGTAAGGAAGAATAGATTAAAGGAATTACATGCTACACTTTGTGATTCTCTGTTCCTTTAGGTCAGTGGGGGGTGCCGACTGTGAGCATGGCAGGAGTTGTTGGCATCCTCGCTGGTGTGATTTCCTCCATGATAGAGTCTGTCGGGGACTACCATGCTTGTGCCAGGCTGTCTGGGGCTCCGCCTCCTCCCAAACACGCCATCAACAGGGGTATCGGCATCGAGGGAATAGGCTGTCTGCTGGCCGGGGCCTGGGGAACAGGAAACGGTACCACCTCATACAGCGAGAATGTTGGAGCCCTCGGTATTACAAAGGTATGTGAACCTCCATGTTGGCTGGAAGATATTTGTTACCATGACTACCAATTTTCCTCTTAAAATATATTGAATAAGAATGAATCTCTGAGCAAACACTGCAAAATATTATGTTTATGCAACTAGTTTTAACAGGTTTCTGTCTTGATTTTGCAGGTTGGCAGTCGCATGGTGATAGTGGCGAGTGGCGTGTTGATGGTCGCCATGGGTGTGTTTGGTAAAGTGGGCGCCATATTCAGCACTATTCCCTCCCCAGTGATCGGAGGAATGTTCATGGTTATGTTTGGGGTCATCTCTGCGGCAGGAGTGTCTAATCTGCAGGTACACACAACATCAGTCTTCATTAACTAAATATCACGTGACAGTGGCACTAAAACGTTCTTGTTTCTTCCTTTTCCAGTATGCAAATATGAATTCATCTCGAAACATCTTCATCTTCGGCTTCTCCATGTTCTCTGGCCTGGTCATTCCCAACTGGATACTGAAGAACCCCAGAACCATCGCTACAGGTGCATGAATAAAGTTTCATTATGTAATGTGATGGAAATCTTAGAATACACGAGGCTGGATTACCAAATTTGTCTTTGTGCATCTTAATAGGGGCTTTCTGCAGAAAGGATCAACACAGAGAGTCACAGGGATCTCAGAGTGTTGATGGAGATCAGTCAAATGCAAGGATCTTATATAGGAGAACTAAGGCTGTTATGTCGGCGCAGTTTGAGACAGGGAATAAGACACAGGAAACTGATTTGCATACGTTTCCTTTGAAGATAAAGCAGAAGTCCTTGGACAGTCAATAAGTAATAGAAAGGTCACAAATGTATTGGAAAGGCCAAACAGGTTTCAGTTCACAAACAGTTCAGGTCATAAAAGTCTCAGACAGGTATACAAAAAGTGACTTTTCAACCACACTAAGTTATTTTCCACTACAGTAATCAATATGTCTCCTGAAGCTATTTCTTGGAACAGATGTTTAAATGTTTGCATTGTGTTGTGTTCAGGTGTGGTGGAGCTAGACCAGGTGCTGCAGGTGCTTCTGACAACCAGCATGTTTGTGGGAGGCTTCTTTGGCTTCATTCTGGACAACACAATACCAGGTACTGAATCGTTACTGTATTCTTTTTATTTTCTACGTAATCTGTATCCTATCATCTTTAACATTTGATCATAAGAGCCAGTAACCACAATTCTGTGACGGACTTTAGAACATAGTACTCTTAACCAGAGATCCACCAGAGCATAAAACGGGTCACACGTTATTCCAGCGTTGATCATTATCTCCCATCAAGTGACTGAGTGTTGAGTTTGCCACGGTTAATTATTTTGTGTTGATTCGATTAAAAAATAGGGTCAAAGCCGTTCAAATGGGGATAAGGTTTACAAAAGTGAGCAGTGAGTCAGCAGATAGGCTTCCTCACTTGATCCTGACACAGCAACACTGGACTATAGAAAAATCCAAGTCCCTCTGCTATTCTTCTCAAAGCAACCATTTAGTACTTTGGTCTGTTATACTATTAATATTGTAATATTGCTAAAACGTAGAAGTTAGGGAGACTGACATCAAAAACTTTACTGAGGAAAATCACAGATGCATCAAAATACATTTATGTTATATACATTACTTAACCTGTAATAACACAACCTAATATTTTAGTTTTATTGAACTGAAACTTGAAAGTTTTTAATAACTAAGTGAGGCAAAAAGTAGAGTATTTGACTCTGAATTGTGCTGGAGAAGTATTTATTTTGCAGAGAGTGGAAATAATCAAGTAAAGTGCAAGCATTTGACATACTTTTCAAGTGTTAAATTCAAAACTAGATTTCCTCTCGGGTACTTGAAACCGAGTCACTACGTGATCTGATTCCTTGAGTAAACTGCACTTGAATGATTAAACACCTTTAACTCTTGTCCAACAGGATCTAATCATGAACGAGGCATCCTCGCCTGGAACAAGGCTCACGAGGACGACTCCAGCAACACGCTGGAGAGCGGAGAAGTCTACAACCTTCCCTTCGGCATCAGCTCCTACTTGTCGTCTTCGCCGTGGCTCCGGTACGTACCCTTCTGCCCTCCCGGCGAGAAATCTGGAGTGGTTACCAGGTCTCTGGAGCCCAAGCGGCTGCTGGAAGGACACCCGGAACCTGCACAGATCATTGTTGGAGTCGGCCTTTGAGTTTCCATCTCGCTCCAGCATGCCATTTTTTGGGGGGGTTTTTTTCCAAAAACAATACCAACAGAGGCAGCTCAATCTGGACCTAGTGTCCTCTGTCAAGGACGCTGTACTGCAACAACGTGGTGCAAAGTATTTTCGAGTATGACTTTTCGAGGTGACATTTGCGGATGACAGCTTGCATAAGAATGGCACAATAATGATGATTGTACAATTAGTTTCCTCTGCTCTCATCAGTCAGTCTTGTGATCGCCCCCTGGTGCTAGTCAACAAACGCTGAAAAGACATGTGAATGTAACTCATTACGACGTAATTCAACATACATGTAAAACCAATGTATAGTTTCATGTATATATATATATATCTAGTACCTCAAGTGTGAATCAACATTTGCTGTGACAGTCCACATTTTAATGATCTTTTCATTATCAGTCCATGCACTTTACTTCATTTTGGTGACACTTCCTCTCAGGCTCCTTTTAGCCGTCAGCATCCAGGTTTATGTCTCTTCACATAAACCAGAACAACCCACTGATCTTTTTTTCCTACATGCATATTAAAATATCAATATCACAGAGCCGTTGTGTCGCAGTACCTGTGTCCGTTCACTTTGTCCCCGTCAGATCCTGCTTGATGGCTTTGTACAGGCTGACGAAAGACTCTGCCCAGACGTCTCGCTGCTGTTCAGAGGTGGAATCGACCATCTGCTGGGTGATGTACACCAAGGTCAGCAAAGTGCGCTCGAAATCATCCTGGTGCAGGAGACCAGTGTGATCTGAAAGGCCGGAGACGAGCCTAAAAATGTCCGTCAGCCTCCTGGGGATGATCTCCTCACAGATGACCTCCAGGTTTTGTGTCTTGCGGAGGGAAGCCAGCTCAGCGTCTCTCACTGAAAACTCCCCGCTGGCCTGGAAGTGAATGCCAGTCAGTAGGATCTATGTGGAAAAACAGAGAGAGGAAATTGTTCTCACGGATCGTTCAATCTTGAGGTTTTGCTCCTGTTGATATTGATAATGTCTTTGTTGATAGATTCACCTCAAATAATAGATGGACATCCTCGGAGGAGTTGCAGAAAGTGGGGTTCACCACGTCTGCAGCCCCTCTTTTTGTTCGGCTGGCGGCTGGGAACAGTGCTGGTGGACACAGAATATGAGAAACGGAGAAAATTTACGTCAAACACTTTCCCTGCAGGTTGATCTCATGTTTTTCATCTTGTGATACACTGTGACGGACCCAACAGGCCTCTATAACTTGGATTGCCTGTGTCAAGGGAATAGCAAACTCAAAACTGATTATATGCAATGAAATGCAGGTTTCTCTGGTTCGCTCTGACCTTCTGGCACATGTGACACCCAGGTCCATCACCGACACATACTGCAGCTAGTCTGTGATATACACGCTGTACTCGTCAAACCCTGAGACCTCTGACCTCACAGACGACTTCTATCTGCAGGCGATGAGACATGACCCCCAACTTCAAAGTCGGCAGAGGAATCAAAGGGGAAGCAACACATGGACGTTACAGCAGGTTCCAAATGAGTTCAACATGCAGTGCATGGACTTAGAAACCCAGCCTCATTTTCACAGCATTCCTTAAAATCACAATTTAGAGACGGGCGTTAGTCACAGCAGAGCTTGTGCTGTCAAAGAAAGCTCAGAGTCAGAAGTCCCCTCCCCCTCGTTGGAGCACGAGGGAGAATCCGAGTAGACGTGACTCAAATACTGTGATGTCACATTGCATAAAAGGATAATGATTATACATAATAACTTGCTTACACAAGATAAATGTCAATATCATGTGCGCACAGGATAATTTACTAAAAATGTTCGTGTCTCTGACGACTTTAGATGAACACAGCCACCACGATGAATGAACTCAGCTAATCAACTTTTATTTACACCTTAGAATCTCATCCCATGGAATTCCTGCTGCTCTTTAAGCCACAAAAAGCAACTTACTTCTGTTTTAAAACATTAGCCAATGAATAACTATGGAGATATTAACGTGTTAATAAAAGTTATTATCAAGTTATTATCTCGTCACAAGATTAAAAAAAATAAGACTCCGTCATTTTCCTTTGGATCGGCTCAAAACTTATTTCACCCAATGAAATATATAAAGAGTTTAAGATGTATAATTAGTGTTAGCATAAAATGCATGTTGATATTTTGTGGTGCTACTAAAACCATATATTATGAAGATGACTATGAAGGTCACTGTGTATGTCGTGCATCTCGAAGGGGAAGATGTCTGTACCAAATTTCATGGCTAACTATTTAACAGTATTCAACACTTAACCACACGGGGGCACAAGAGGAAGAAGATCACCAAAGTCCGTAAGATTGATCCCTTGCGGAACATTAAACAGCAACAGAGGGTAAAAAAAGATGGACGCCATTGCCGCTCTTAAAAAGTGAAGCCAAAGCGTTTTGAGCGCCCCCTGGTGCTTGGCTGCTGACTAAATACAGGCTTTAACATGTGAATGGACATCTGATGTTCAGGAGCAGATACTTTGAGCCAGGCTGTAGTTTCACTGATGGTCCACGACCTGCTGATGTAAGTGTTTTTTTCTAAAAGGGTAAAACACTAATGAGGATTATGAGCTTTCTGTGCTTTGCTCTCACGGCACAACTCCACTTGCTCGGCGGCTCCAGTTCACAATAAGAGGTTATTATTTTGGGAATGTGGACATATTTAGTCATATCATCAGTAAACTGCACAAGGAATATGTTAACCAATATCAAAGGCATGAGTCAGGGCCACATGTGTACTGGACAGTGATGATTCCTGCTTTTCTTGGCAAAGTTTTCCTAAGTAGTCCTTGAATTTCATTATTTCAGACAGACTTTGCCCATAGCCAAACAGTTGTTGCACTGTCTCTGTCTAAAGTGTCTTCTGAGGTAGTGGTAGAACCAAAGACATTTGATTTGAAGGGTGGAGCTCCTCCATGTTTGGGAGTAGGAATGTTTTCATGTGGAATAAACACACTGAGTCATTCTACTGGCAAAAATACGATTACTGAATCCTTGTGTTCACTGAAGTTTCAAAAATAAACTAAAATATTAGGATCATTCTTTTTGCTGGTTTATTATTCCACTGCTGTGAATCAATGTTCAGCCAAGAATCATCCAATAACTATTCCATAAAAGCCTGTTGGATTTGGATTCAGTTAAATTTAATTTTTTTTAAACCTCTGACACAGAAGTAATGTTAGAAAATTCTCCCGTAGCTCAGACAAACGTATAAAAATAAGAACGCCACTAGATATTCTACTTGCTCTAATTGGACAAAAAGAAAATCATCACATGCAGCAACTGGACTCTTTGCATCTAATATAGACATGAACTAGATTAACACTGACCTCTGTATTACCTTTAGTGTGAGATTGCGTGACACCCACTCTGATGCAGCAGTAGAGAAAGCCCACGATGACCAGCCTCAGAGGAAACATGGCGTCCAGTGTCTCGGCTCCTGACTCCTGTGTCTCTGCCTTACAGCGCCCAGCGTGCGTTCCTTTACTGTGCATACCTGCAGCCTCACATTAGCGTCGCCGCGTTACTCCTTCTCCATCAATTCTGTTCTCTGTGTCCGTCTGTCTGCATGACTGTGTCCCCCGTCCACATCTGATCTCTCCCTCTCTCTCTCTCTCTCTCTCTGAAAACCAGCTGAAAGCATTTTAGTGCTGGTTCGGATGGTTCTCATCACTTTCAGTCATCTGCTCCAGTCTTCTGAACTCACCGTTCACCGGCTTCATGCTGATGACACCTCGTTGTCCTTCATCTTCATCACTATGCAGCATCTTTTTTTTTTCATTTTCTGATTCATCTTTTTCTCATCTTCTCTTTTAAAAGTCTTTATCTTTGTCATCTAACTTAATAACACTATATGCATGTAACCTTTAGCCAAAACTCTAAATCCACTGCTGATGTTCATGTTCCTCATCGGTGTTTTCAGTCATAACTTTTTAAAATTTGGATATATACTGTAATTTAGTCGCCTTCAGAAAAATATGTAAACTTGTACTTTGCGTATTATTAGACTCCTGCTCGAAAAGTGAAAGAGGGCAGTGTTCGTTTCCAGGAATATTTTGGCTTCATTGCTGGATATTGGGAGGAGGCGGAGATGTGTTGTTGTTTTATTTATATACAGTTCATCCCAGGTAACAGCTTGTGGTGTGAAAGATTTTCCATTTGTTGCTGTTGCCGACTTTTAAAATACTCTTTAAAAATAACCTCTAAGATTTGTCTTGGCTTCTCTTTCAGGGCTGTAGAACTGAAACTGTGAGAGACACAGTTCACTGTCCCTCTGGGAGCTGGGTTGACGCACCTATGAGTCCCTCAGTGGGTTGGACCACTTGTGATGAGTCAGGATTTGTTCACCGGTATGAAAGAGCTTTGTTTGTGCTCTTCACGAGGACAAATATGGAAAGTTCACACTCAGAGAACATAAAACCAGGCTACGTGCTGTTTGTAATTACACAATTCACGCTTGTGAAGTGCTGGACAGAAATCATGCGCAGGCCCCACAAAGAAAGACTTTGTTCACCACTTGGCACCATCACACCTTCTCCACTAGCCGGAGGACCAGTCCCCAGAAGTGCAACCACATAAAAACATTTTTTATTTGTTTTAAAACTAGTTATACAATTATTTATTCCATTTGGACACACACACACTGATGCCAACGTGTGAGCACAGCACACACGTACAGTTTCTAGATGTTATTTCCGTACGTCTGTCCCTCGGGGGGCGTTTCTGTGATGGTCAGAGGGAATCCAGACACTGGGAAGAGATCTGTGGCCTCTGCAAACCCCCAAATAATTTCCTTTTTCAAACCGGATAGGGTTTGTCTATTTCATTATCCAATTTTAATAAAAAGGACAAAGGACAAACACCTGGCCTGGGATAATCGGTCAGTCGCTGAGGCCCTGATGTATATAATGTTGGAGTTGAACTTGAGGTTATGGAAATGCAAGACAGGCGGACAGGACATGCCTGCAGACTGACAGCTGCATGTTACACAACAGAAAAAGTAAGTGGCCACAGACCTCTGTGTCTGACAGTGTCATTACATGTGGCTTCTTAAAGACGGCATTTTGAGCAAAGTAATAACATCAGTAACGTACAGTTTTTTCACCGATGAACCAAAATTGTGACGATTTAAGTTTCTAAATTCAGAATTTACTGTTATTTGCAGAGAAAATGAATATTTGTATGTAGGACAACAGCTGTGGAACAGCACCATAATATGCTAAAATATACCAGAGTAGCATATATCTCATTTAATCAGTACATTTTCACTTTATGTCTCGGCTCTATTTCATCATAGAGTGAAATATTGTATTGTGCATATTGCTCAGACAAACTTATGATCATCGTTTACAGCTGAACATTAAATTTAATTAGTTAAAATCCCATATTTTAAAATATACCCTATGATTTTATACCATTGCTTTTACTACTTAATACATAATAACAACTACTTTGTTAAAAAGGATTTCCTGCCGTTTTTATTAGGTTATCCAGTTGCTTCATGGGAAATGTAGGATCATGGCCATGCTAGGGAACAAATAATAAAATACTATGACATTACAATTTCAATACAGATCCTAAAATCTGTAATAATATTTGTAATAGCCCCGGTTCTCCACTAGATGGTAGCATTTATCCGCATTACTTTCCTTTAACTGTGAGCAGCCTCTGCCAAAATGTTCAGTTGGGTTTTTATACTTAATTATCGATAATATGATAACAGGGGAACTGTGTATGTAACGTGAATATAATATACATTTTATCTCTATTTGATTTCAGATCTGATGTAGATAAAAATGCCTACACGATGGTAAAGATCTACCTAATTCAGGAAAGCTGGGACTTTTGAATCTCGTCCTAAACACACACAATCTTGTATGAATTTCATTTTTCAAGACATCAGCATTTTCTCTGCTATAGCAGCCAGAAACTGGGGAGTTGCCACTTCACAGCCTGGTTGTGCTGCCGACATCCCAGCATGCTCACCGACCATCTGTCGTCACCGTGCAGTCGAACTGTACGCTGCTGTCTTCAGGCCAACCCCGCTTTATGATCCGTTTGAGCCGCCCTCTCCATTCGCAAGTGATACTAACTCAACATCTCTGACTTCTGGGACACGGATTCTCTGTAACACATCACAGAGTCAGACATGTCGAACCCGTTGTCCATCTGTTCTTCATAGACACAGAGCACAAGAGCACAAGAGCACAAGAACACAAGAGCACAAGAACACAAGAGCACAAGAGCACAAGAACACAAGAGCACAAGCATGACCATAATTAGTTGCGTGGGGAAGTTTGAAATCCCTGCAGACTACAGACAGAACGTGACTTTCTGAGACGGACTGCATCCAAATCACGACCTAAAATAGGAGTGTGGGAACAGAACAGACTTTGGATTCTGGACCGAACACAATTACAGCACTTTTGACAAATGACCCGTGTTTATACATGTTGGGTTTGAGTTGCAACGAGGATCCAGCTCTATCAGGAGCTGAAGACAGCGACTGTATTGTCTCAGACTGATGAGAATATATACGAATGCCACGGTGGTAAATTCTCTCTCTCTCCTGAGACACAAATGCTGTGTGAGCAAGAAAAGAAAAAGAAAATAGTTTATACTTTTCATTGTGTGGAAATAAAATACAGATGGTGAGAATCTGGTGTTAAATATACAAAGTATTTTCCTCTTTTTGAGTTCTATGGACATCTCGGGCTGAGAAATATATATTAATCTGCAATATTTTCAGTTCAGGTCCAACTCAAAAGGTCATTACTTTGAATTTCACATTCATTATGCATAAATTATTAATTGGAGTAGGAGTGTTATGTGCTGCGCTCATAATTAGTATATTCATTATATATTTACACCGCGCTGTTTACTGGATGATGTTATATCACAACTTTTCACTCTACTCTATACGACCATATCTGATTCACTGCAACTGTTTTGATCATCATCAAACAATTTCACCCAAGTGCAGTGGACAATTTCAACTTTTGTGCACTGCTGTAATTTTCTGTGTTATTGTTCTTTTGTTCCCATTTTGTTTAAATTGTATTCTATTACTTTAGCTGTATTTTCTCTGCACCTGGGCTGATCTAAAACCCAAATTTCCGCCATCGGAGATGAAGGTTGTTATTTTAAGTAAATTAAAGCGACACTATGCTACTTTATTTTTTTTTTAAATAGCAGCTTCTAAATTATTTTGATGGTTTAATGTCTTGAAAAATGTTTCCTGTTTGATTCCCACTCCTCACTTTGAACATTCTTGCTCTATGTAACTGAAGCATAGTCACAGATTCAATTGTCAGAATCAGGTCCAGCAAGTTGAAGAGTCAAGCTGAACTGTGGATCAGTTTAAAAGACTTAAGAAGTCATTAAAAAACGTTTATATTCAGCCAGGAAATCTTTTAAATATTAAGAATTCTGAAACGAGTTTGGTGGATTTGTTACAGGTTCAGGAAGCCGGGGATCATGGGTAATATCCACCGTTTGGTCGTGTTTCAGACATCGATAGACTTTGTTTATTCTCGACATGAAAACCACTTCATCGCTCACACACAGAGAACAAGAGAATTTATCACCATGTGTGGCTGCAGAGGGCGCTGTTGCTCAGTGAAAGCTGTGAAAGTGTTGCTTTAATTTAAAATTAATTTAAGTCATAAGGATAAAACAAAAAAACTTTTAGTCTTAGTTTTTACATTTCAATGCATGAAAATAATAATAGAAATATGATTTTAAATTGAAATAAAAATAACCCTTACCCATATGAATTAGATTTTTTCTGTATTCTGAAACTTACACACATTGCACAAGTTCTTCATATATTATTGTCGCTCTTAAGCTTCCTAGAGTTTACACAGAACAAGAAAAGGCAAATCCTTCATTATACAGTTTTGAGTTATTGCTTTTAGTTTCCCTCAGCCTGGTTATTCAAAGATTTCAATCTGGAGCGCCGCGCCTGCAGACAGAGACACAGACGGCCTCACATTCTGGGCCCTTCCTGCCTGAATCTTCCGCTTATCTCCGAGGACGACAGATGAGCCGTCTGCAGTGGCAGGGCCTCCAACGTGCCCCTCATCACTCACTTCTCCCACTTCTTTGTTTGCGTTTGTGTGTGTGTGTGTGCACGTTTATTAGAAAAGCTATACTCTGTGTCTGCAAATCCTCGTCCAAATCCACCGTAGTCACTTCTGGTAAATCCAAGGTCTTTCTGTTGCTTTCTTCACAGAACCCTCCTCCTCCTCCTCCTCCTCCTCCACGTTCCCTCTGCAGCTCTCTGTGCTGCTGCTGCTTCCTCTAATCCACCTTCACCTTGAAATGGACCATCTACAGGCAGGCGTCTTCCTGAAGGATCAGAGGGAGAATGTGTAGAGGAAAAAAATTTTTTTTTTCATTACTTACATCAGTTTACATGTTTCCTCTCTTCCATCTCTTTGAAGCAAGTTTGGTTCCACTTCTTTATCCTCGTTAAGCTGTGGTAACGTCTCAGTAATCAGGGCAGGTGACCGTGAGGCTCAGTTTCAGGCTGCAGGACCAAACTAAGAAGGCCATGTGCACGCAAAATCATTTGTAGTGTCTGTTATTTCAGGTAGTGCTAATTTGTCTGGTAAATCTGGTTGTAATTAGTTTTTTGATTCTATAAAAACAGGGGATATTTGAGCTTTATTTCAGTTCATCTTTATACACAGTCTGTGGTGTCGCACATCTGGCAAGACATTTTAAATCGTCTTTTAATGATCATAATGTTTTACTGCCTGCAAAATATTACACAGACAAAGAGGTTAACTTGCAAGTTGCATTGGATTGAAGTTTTCAACACTTTGCTTCTGCACACACGTTCCCAATCCATGTTTCAACATATTCTCTCCAAGCTGTACGGGGCTGACGTTGCCACCTTTATGTGGCTTTGGAGTCGATACCCTAATAGACCCAGATTTCATTGACATTACAATTAAGGCAATTGGCTTTTAATTTGAGCTCCTTCACAGGCTAATGGAGATTATATCAGCCCCCTTCAGCTGCTGTTGTCTGTTTCACAACATCTTCTCCCTCTCATCCACCTGAGTTCCTCAGTTCTTTCTCTTTTACTTTTTATTCAGTCTTTTCAGCCGTGCAACAGTTACATGACAATGTCGGCCTATAGGTGAGTTATCTCAACGACTGCAGGATGGATTGCAATGAAACTTTGTACAGATCTTCATGATCCTCAGAGGATTGTGCTTAAAGAGCCTTTGACGATCCTCCACTGATTGTTTTAGGGTCAAAAAGATACCAGCAGAATTAATCATATTCCCTCTTTGCCTCTAGGGGTAATTTGCACATGTTAGAACTTTATATCTGCTCATCAGCAGCATGTTAGCTTTGTCATTGTGAGCGTTAGCATGCGGACATCAGTGTTTAGCTCGAGCACAGACTCCAGGAGCCACCAGTGCTGCTGTGAACTCTCAGTCTCTCTGTGCCTGAACGTCTCTGTTTCTGGGCGACAGGTTCCGACCTTGAGCTTTTGAAAGAGAAGCCTGATTCTTATCGCTCTGATGGCTCTCTCTCTCTCCGCCACTCACTAAGACGTAAGATGTCAACTCGGTCGCACACTGTTTGATGCACACACAGGTTCTGTGCACAGAGACGGAACACAGAATAGTTTCAAGTCTGCAGATTTAGAAAATAGCTGTGCACTTGGCGTCTTGCCTGTTATGAATCAGACGAGCTGAGCTCAAACGGAATGAACCGGGACTCGAGTGTCTTTACAGTGAACAGGTTGAGCTGCGGCTGGTACGTGGAAGGAAGAGATACGGGTCAGTTGCAGGTGATTGATGGTGTCGCCTGCGGTGCTGTCACTGAGTAATTGACCTGAAGTCATCTGAGTTGTCTTTTATTGAATCAAGCATCTGTAATGAAATCATAGAGCCGGGCAGTGCTAAACGCAGGAGTCCGACTCTAATGCAGCAAGAGTGATGAGAGCGCTGCTGCTCATGTTTCACGTTCCCTGTCTGTGGGTTGGTGGTGGGACAGCACTGGAGGACACAGTGGTAGTAATATCAGTTTAATGATTCATATTCTGAATTCAGAAGAAGAAGCTGATATAGACATTTTTATGGCAGAAAATGGAGAGTATTTGCAGTTTATGTGCGAACAGAGTCATTATTTTAGATGTCAAGGTATCTGTGTTATATAATAAAAGTGGGCCGTTTTATTTATTTAGCTCTTTCATGTGTGTTTTCAAACACAAAGTACTTTTCAAGTGAAAAGAGAGAAGAGTATAAATTAAATCAGAGAATGAAACATACATGAATATCAAACAGCACTGAGCTCATACATCAACAAATGGATGTACAAGTAAATTGTACATAAAATAATGTAAAATAATATATATCAAACAGCGCTATGCATGTTATATTGTTATATATAAAATAAAATAAATGAAATAGTGTGAATATGTATATCTTACAAGATAAAAATAGGATAAAATGTGACTTCAAAGAAAATATGCTCCATTACAGCAGGAGAAATGAAAAGGAATTAGCAAGATACGGTGCAATTGCAAAGGATAATCTTTTCGTGAAGTGAATATACAAAGTGTATCTTTATGTAATTATATAACAGTTTACATTAATACAGAAATGATGGCATTATAATGGCAGTATTGACGACATATTGAATTTGAATGTATCATGGTAGCAGCGGCGTGAACTTTACTTTATCTCTATTTGTTCTTTGTACATTTTGTATAAAACAAACAGACTTGCAACTTTTCTATGACTAACAATAAAAAACTCCTGTGTTTGATGACTACACCGGTCTCATGACGGGAAGCCTTGTTTAGCTGGAATCAGATTTGTTAAGTCTCGGCCATAATTTTTCCATCACATGCAACAAAAACTTCAACCAAAACAACTTTTCTGTCTACGGGTGCGTCGGGTGGGTGGCTCACTCTTGCTGTGGTCCGACCACTAAGTGTGTCACGCACTAAAAGGGGGAGTTTATTGGTTCGGCTTGTAAGCAGGTATCAGGTTCTTTAGTCTACTTACTGAAAATGAGCGTGTTGAGTAATCCGATAAATTTCATAGCCTCAGGGAGCAAATCACTGCACAATGACTCCTCACTTTCATTTGTTTTCTCATGCAGCTATTCTCATCCACGTTACAGTAGATGCACGCAGAGAGCGTGATTTAGTGAGGCAGCAACACAGGTTTATAAGCAGTAACAGATGGACACTGTGGACAATGAGTCTACCAGCGGGTGCAAAGCCGAATGGTCAACAATGTGACTAATGGTTTGTCTGCTGGAGAAACAAGGATATGAGCAATACGCTGATCGTAAAAACAGGAAATATGACCTCTGGTTACATCACCTCTGCTGCACGGGAGCGCTGCTATAGCAACAGATCAATACTGGAACAGGGGAGAAGACTTCCACAGCAATTAATCAAACTAAGAGACGACATAAATATATTCATGAGGCATCAAATTGGGTTGAAATTAGGAGAAATTGCCGTTCTCACGCTAAGTGCACGTCCATTCATTCATTTTCTGGAGGTGTGTGAACAGGTTGCAAGATTCTTCTGCTATAAACGAGAGCAATTATTTACAATAAAATATAATTGAACCACATTTAAATTCACCAAATTACACAAACTAATAAATATCAGTTCCCAGAACATTCCCGACTTCTTCAATCAAGATCCATGAATTTCTCTCTGTGAGAAATCAAGAAAAATGTAAAAACTAAACGAAACAAAAAAACAAAATTCCTGGATCGACTGATTCATTCCTGAATCCTTCGTGGGTTCTTTCTTGACCGATACCACATCCTTCCACCAATATTACATAACCTCCTTATGTGAAAATGTGTTAGTTAACAGTGACTAACCCATGAGCTCCCCCCCACCTTCAAATATACATAAAACTTTATTTCTAAAAAGCAGTAATGTCTTTGTCTGGCTGCCTCATTAATCAGTTCCCTCAGCAAAGCGGTGGAATTTAAAGTGGATGGAATATTTTGGGGATAATGATTTCCAAATATAATGCAACATTAAATGAAGGCCAGATAGTCTAGGTTGACGTAATTATGAAGATTACATACTATTAGAATATGTATGATGAAGCCAATTATGTCTTTCTGTTCCAGCACAAAATGGATAATTAATGACTACGTGCAATGTCATTCTTATCGGTTTATTTCCTTTCGGCAGACGGGTGTAGGCCGTCGCTGTGCGGTGTCATTAAAGGATTCCTGCGTGTTGTTCTGGCTCTAACGGTATTTGTTTCGGTGAGCTCAATTAACATGGAGCGTGACATTTCCTCTCTGATTGTATCTGCACGGACATTACTGGGGCCTTTGCTGTGGTAGTGAAAGGTG
This sequence comes from Hippoglossus stenolepis, assembly GCF_022539355.2. NCBI lineage: Eukaryota > Metazoa > Chordata > Actinopteri > Pleuronectiformes > Pleuronectidae > Hippoglossus > Hippoglossus stenolepis. Next base: position 23,196,075 of record NC_061487.1, on the reverse strand, counting down.
ATACGTGAGAGCAGCTGTTCGGGCTCCACGGCTCTTTTGGATCGTCTCCCAGCAGCTGATTAGAGTGTGTGTGGTACACGTGTGTGTGTGTGTGTGTGTCTGTGTGTGTGTACACATGTAGACGTTTGCACTTGCCTCATGAATCAGCCTCTCTGCTGCCGTACTTCTTATTACTTTACACTGTCCCATCAGATGCTGCTCCTGTTTGATTAAAGAGGGAATTTCTTAGGAGGTGAGACAATAAGAAAACATAAACATCCGCCCAATTGTGTCCAGTGAATCTGTAGATTTATTATCCATGAGGACAATGTCAGTGCCCTTTCCCTGTTTGAACCCTAGACTGTATATAAAGATGAATGAGCAACTCTCGTCCTCCCATTGTACAAAAGAATTGCGGTAAAGTTTCTCTGACAGAGGTGAAGCTGTCATGTCGTCCATCTTTATATGCAGACATGGTTGTAGTGCTGTATATCTTTACTAAGTTACTGTAAAAACATTGTCTCTGAGAAGTCTGCAGGAAGTAGCTGTAGAGATTCACTGTTTGTTTAGACAGACACAGCAATAAAATCCAGACCTCTCACCGCATAAATCAAATCCTGCCACAACCTGACGTCCCACTGGGTGCAAACTGGGACAGAGCCGCCATGTGACCGTGAAGTGGAATAAAGACAATGACGAGCTGAAAGAAACTGGAGTTTTTGCCACATTTGTTAACCAACATTGTTTTTTCTTTTTCTCTGTTTGGTAAAACCTCAACACACATGAGACAGCACTGTGCTCGTACCAATAAAATAGTTTGTAGGGTTAGGGTTAAAATTGCCCCAATTCTAAGTTTTGAATGTAAAGTGCATATGTTCAAGTCAAAGCTGCAGGTTTGTGCCATTTATTCATTTGACGCATGATGAAAATGTCTCCATTCCATGTCCCAGTGGCTCAGTGCCGCTGCCCTTTGAGCCAAACTCGATCGTCTGCATGCTAACATGTTCACATTGATAACGCTAACATGCTGACATTTTGCAGGGAAATGTCACCATGTTCCACACCTGAGTCGATCGTGTTCACACATTTGCACAATTAGAACCTATAGTAACACAGTGAACAGCTGAGGCTGAGGGGGGGGGGAGTCATTTGTTCTCCTGATATTTGCTCATAAATAGTTTTGCATGTGTCTAGTTGCAGATACGTTTCCAACAAACATTTGCTGTTTAGTTAGCTGTCCTGTACTTTTGCCTTTCAGACCGGACAGGACCTGGTTCTGCTGAACATGGCCCAGAACATGTACAACCTGTTGTTGGGACGAGTCGGGTTCAGATCAAGTTGTAGAGCTCAAAGTGAAATAGATGAAAAGTAATGGGATCACTCAGGTTATTGGATTTATCATCATGGGAAATCCAGTCGGTCAGATCTTTGAGTCTGGACCAACGTGGTCAACTGACTGTTGATAAACAATAAATTCGAAAATCAGAAATCAGTGATATTGCTTTTCAAACTGTAAAATATCACTGTAAAAGAAAAGAGAAATCATGTTGTTGTGATAGAATCCTGTGAGTTTAGCCCCAAACAAAGATGGGTTGACATTATTTTGCTTGCTACACTGCATTTCATTTATGACCCAAATATTTCTACGTTATCCACATAAACATTTGTATTGATTTATAAATGAAAGTAAAAGTCTCCAGCAAAGAAGTTAAAGTAAATGTGTTGTTGATTCCAGGGTCATCAAAGTTTGATGAATGATGTTTAAATCTTTACCTTCATCAAATATCCTCCCGCAAACCTGCGAATGAGATGATTGTCAAAGCTTCAGTTCAAAATATGTATGAAAAACGATGAACATGATAAGAAACATTCCAGGTTTGATTCCACAGCAGCTGCTGCACATGAGGATTTTCCTGTTGGAAAGTCTCTTGATTTACGATTTTTCTCGGAGATTCTAACTTTGGTTTTCGTTGGCTTCACTCGGAGCCAAATGTTGATCGTAAGATGTTATGTGCATGCATTCAAAGTCATTAAATCAATTTCCATCTTTTATAATAATAATGCACTCTCACCCTTTCACCCCTATCTTAGGTCAGATCAGTGCAACAGCTGCTGACAGTGGCTTGTGCTTCTTTTAGAAAAGTTCTCAGGTTTTATTTCTTTGTTTTTAAAGTACATTAACTGAGGCATATGGCTACATTCTTAATTGTTGTCCAGTGCGATCGCTTCCTGCTTAACGCGACCAAACGCTGCAGATATCAACCCTTCTTCACACCAGGCAGTGCCTCATCTGCTGTGAAGCTCTGCTGCTGTGACGCTCTCCTGCTGTGACGCTCTCCTGCTGTGACGCTCTCCTGCCGCGCCGAACTCTCCACACCAGTCCTCCCCAAACATGATCGCTCTTACCCAGCGCACATTAGTCTTAATTAAACCAAAGTGTTTTCTCTCCACAGACCTGCATCCTCCCTCCCTGCTTCCTCTCCTGCCCTCCCTTTTCTTACCCTTCCTCGGTCCCCCCCGTCACACTTATATGACGCGGTTGTCTGGTCTCGAGGGAGGTGCAACCAGTTTATATTCATTTATTCACAACCGTAGGCAGTAAAGGAAAAAAACAAACATTTTAGTTCACAAAATAAGGGAATGTTTCCAGGGCATTTACATTTTCTCTGTTCTGTCAAACACTGTGTGTGTAAAGTCTGGTGTTGATCTGCGAGCTCTTTGTACAGCATCACATCAGAGCACAGCTAACGCACTGTGATGTTCTGTGCTTTCTGCATTAACACATGTGACTTCTAACTGGTTAAAACCCTCATTCATGAGATGTATATGCAAACAGCATAATGCATAATAAAACTGCAATTAATTTACTGTATATAACCCAAACAGTAGTTCCCATACTACGCAGTATACATCACAAGATGTTGACTGTTTGCTAATGAAAGAAATAACTACACATACCTCAGCAGGGTCTGACAGTCCCCTAATGAAACCACATTCAAATTTACTAGATCTGGATTTGGGTCTGCACCAAACAGATGTCTGTCCTCATCAGGATCCATGAATTACTCCCTGTGATATGTGTGAAACTGTTAAATTCCTTATTCCTGGATCTGCCACTTTGTCCGGATCAACGTTTAATGGGTTCTTTCTAGCTCCATGAATTTGGTTCTGTAGGTTTTGCATCTTCTTGCTGACAAACAACCTTAAAAATACATTTGATACATGACCAAGAATTGAACTGAAGTCTCAAGCAGCTGTTGGCTTCTACCCTCAACACATCCGCAACCCAGAAAAATACATTATTCACTCCTATTTAAGTCATTTAAAAAAAACTACATTTCTCTGTCATTGTAGAACTTTTTCAGCCATTTTCTAACAGGAGCCGCAAAATGTAGAGACTTTGAAAACTCTGACATCCCGTGGTTTAATTTCTCACCTTGCAGAGGTGATATTGTTCCTGGCTGTACTCCGGGACCCCGTGACATCCCTGTTTGGATTTGATTTCAGGATTCATGCTCACCACCTGTCAGAGGTGGAAAAGGCCAAACTCAGCTTTTCAGTCTGTTATGGTCTCATCGCCAAGTTCTTAAAACAGGGGAGGAAAACGAGAAAGTGCAGAGAAATAAAAACACAGATTTAAACCTGTTTCCATGCATGTTTTCAGACATTACATGACACAAATCAGATACTCTCATCGAGTTCTAAGAAAGATCTGCAACATCTACAGGTCAAGTAAAACATCCAGTGACGATCTGTATAAGAAGTCAGGCTGTGAGAACTCGTCCCTGGAGATCAGGAGGAGAAGGATCGGTGATGGGATCCCTGAAGCTGCCCCTGAGATCAAATCCAGCTGGCAAGAGAAAGAGGGACGGGCTGACGATGACAAGACGAAGAACTGTGATGGCTGAGCAGGAGGAGATGGGTCCGTCATGGGGCGAAGCATCAACCGTGGCACAGGACTGTGATGTGTGGAAGAAGCTTATTGCAGCCATATGTCTCACAGGGGGTCAATGTGGATAAGTCAGTTTGACTGTGTGCTCTCGCATGATTCTTGCAGTCCTACAGATTCATGCTGAACTTAAAAAACTGTTGAAAAAACCCTGAATACAACATCCAGTTGTAATAATAGAATATGAGGAGATGTTCAGAGATAATTTTATCCTCCTCATTCCTGTACAAAACAATAAATCATTATATTCGTCCGGTTTAAAAACAAAAAACACCTCTGTTCCAGTTGTGCGCTGTGTCCGCCGGCTTCCTTCCTGTCCCTGACCCCTGGAGGTCACGGCAGCATAATGAACGCTCTCTCCTGCTCCCCCCCCCTCTGCAGTGTCCTGTCACTGAGCCTCTTGCAAAATATCACCGTCTCAAAGCTGTTCCCCTTACGACCCGCTGAATGGGAGTTTTTTTCCCCACTCGTGCATATTCGGGGGACGAATGGGCGGCACGTGACAGTGAGTTATGGTGAAGGGGAAACAGAACCGGCTGCAGGAATATCACTGATTATGATCAGCGTAGACACACACCTCAGCGTTTAGCAGGAGCCGAGCTCATACATCAATGTCTCACAGGCTCACGTACGCTGCATCAGAGAAATGTTTGTTGTCCTGTGGCTGATTCCATCTCCCCCAGACACTTAATGCATTATTCTCCCCATAAGATTTTAATGATCGCATATTCTCCAGAGCTTCTCAGCTGAGACCACAAGACCTTTGGAGTCTGGTGAACCTCATTAACGTCGCCCCAAAGAGAAAAGCCTTCTTTTTATTATTATTTTTTTTTTAAAGGATCAAAGTGGACTGTAAAAGAGACCCGGGTCAATAAAGCTGTTATTTATCTCTACACACGCTGTCAACAGGTTCTTTGTGCTGCTTTCCTCAGTCACTTTTGATTTAATGTGAAATCAATTTTAATACAGAGCGGGGGAAACCATTTGCAGAGGAAAAATGCTTCCATTGATCCTATTTAGAAAGCCAGTCCACACGCTCCGTAGCTAGAAGCTTAGATCTGACAGCACTTACTCGTACCTGCTACTGTCGCCGCCTTCGCTCCACAACAAAACAACACTCATGAATCATTCATGAAGCCATTGAAACCCATGTTTGATTGCACCTTTGGCATTTTTCCTGCAACAGTCATCGAGTGTATTTGCATTCAGTAATTCCCCACCTAGTTTTTAAAAGCAGCGGTGGGGGTCTGTAAATCAGACTGATGCTTTCAGATGTCCTCTGCACCAGGGGACTCACAGGGAATGATGCGTGCATGTGACAATACGCAGTTTTATCACATTTACATCATCACTGTTAACGGCCGGATGGATACAGAGACAGACAGATTGAGATATGAATGAAAATACAGGGAAATTAGTGTGATCATCGTATGTACAAGGGGCACAGTGCAAAGTTTATATGCATCAGAGATATATTCACTTACTGCTAATGCAGCCGGATGATCCCGCTGCTGTTTCGTGTGAGAAAAATGTGAAGAGAATGTCCTCAAACATATATCTACAAAACAAAATGTCATTTATTTTCTCTCGACAATGGTTCAGTTTTGAGTATTTCAGGGAGTTTGTTGGGCACAAAAGAAATGGTTCAATACGTGTTTGATGTGTGATCCTCCCCTACTATAAAAACAGATGGAATCTTGAGGAATACATCTCACATATAACAGTGTAACACAGCAAATGTCTTAAGTCGAGTCTGAGCTGAAAGATAAAACCTGGGGGACGAGAGATGGACGGTTTCCGTAGCGATGCACGTGCGCGTCTGGAATGTGTGTGTGTGTGGGTGTGCACGATGCTCTCTCTCTCTGTGTCCCACTGTGCTGTGGATCCCTGTGGCAGAGAAACCACTCAGTCTCTTTGCAGTCCAGCAGAGATCCTCTGCCTGAAGCACAATGTTATTCTCTGCCCGTTCCCTTTCTTTTGGCAGCGTATGAAAGAGGCGGCAGCGGCTGCACAACACATCACAGGCTACCAGCAGAGGTTGCGGCCTGTTGGAGGAGTGCAGTAGCCTGCTGGTGGATGCATAGTGCACATATACAGTGTGCTCTGTAAATTAAACATCAGATAAACCTCGATCTCCCGTCAAGGCTGTGGGGGTGTGGGAGTTGCAGGTCTCTGTGAACAGTGGAAATCGAGGAGGTGCAAGATAAAGAAATGTGAAATAATCTGGAGGAGATTAAGAAAAAATATACAGATGAATAAATAACTCATTTGTTCATTCATATTTTTGGACCAAGGGGACATGTGTTATTTATTTAACCACAGAGTGCTTCATCAAAAGCAGACCCCAGAACAGGAGCTGGCATTTTCCCCTCTGTGTGATCAACTGCACTTTGTATCTCATCTCTCACCTCAGCTGGAACAAGCTGAAGGTCTGGCACCAGACATCCTGATAATGAGGAGAAAATGAGAAGAGCGGAAGCCATGAAAGGAAATATCACTTCAAATGCCCCCCTCCTCCCTTCTTCTTCCCCTGCTCCCTCCTCTCTGTCCCCGCTCCAACCCCACAACCCCTGTTTTCCCAGGTTCCGCACCAAGCAGGGAAGCTGGACTGTCTTATAGCCCGAGGCAAGCGGGCACTACAATGTGTGCCTATGAGAAGTTGGTCCCTTTCCCTACTATGAGCCAGAGTCAAACTGACAGCCATGTTCAAGAGACGCAGAGGGGACCTCACAGAGTCTGAAAAACCTGAGTGCATGGGGCACAGCGTGAAAACCAGCACCCGGCAGGACGAGCATAATAAAACACATTGTGCTCACTGGTCCCTTCATACGGGAAACAATTAAGCAAAGCAGAGCTCGATGTGGCACACACAGCGCCTGGGAAAGATTTGTTGGCTTTCGGGAGGTTCGGTGAACCACAATCCAGAGAACTTTAAGAATCCAAGTTTTGTCACTAAGAGAAAAACCCGCTAAGCTTCATCCCCATGATTACAGATGGACGTTATCATTTAATGTTGCCTCCAGCATGTTTTATGGATGATGATGAAATATGTTGTTCAGAAAAAGTTTGGATTTAATTTGTGTCATACAAGATGTTGTAAAATGAATGCTTCATAAACGTCCTTTTTTTATGCAGCAAAATCTGTCATTATTCACATGCTCTGCCACCACATATGCAATAATTCTGCAGTGCAGAGATCATAATTGCTACTGTGGCATTTTCCTTTGTCAAATCCCACAAAAATGTGCATCTTGCCTGAAGGAGGGAGCCTATATTTTGCTTGAATATCCTGCAATCCGTCTAGTTTGATCTGAAAATTAGAAACTTGTGACAAGTCTCTCTGTCTGTGAGATTAGCAGTGGTCGAGCAAAGACATGTTTGATTTTCAAGACTTCGTTGGAAAGCAGCATTATGTTGACGCTGAGGCAGCTAAATGAAGCAGCCTATGGTCGAGCTGGTTTCGTGTAATTGAAAACACACCGTTCATTTGCATTCTTGTGGCCCAGAGGAGGCTTGTTTTCCAGAGGTTAACCTCTGTCTTTTTGTCTTATGTGTGTCATATACATGAATTATGGTGGAGGAGTCGGATTTAACATCCTCCTCTCTCCTCTCACCCTGACAGTTACTCCGGGATATTTTTAACCACAGCATCATTGTGGAATTTATCCAACATTAGTTAGATGTTGAGAAATTGGCTTTTTCAAACTCTCTGGAGAGCTGCTTGTTGTTTTGGTCTACTGGGTTTCCATAAAACATCTTCTGGTTTTAACTGACAACGTAAGCCCCATGGGACTGTTGGCTTCAAATAGCAATCAGATGCTTATTTTAGACATTGCAGGGGGAAAAAGTTGTAAAAAAACGTTTACAAGAAAAGAATATAGGCATTAACTTGATCGGACAATTTGAACGAATCAACGAAACATCTTGTCAATCAACTAACCTACCTACCTACAAACTTACTAACTAGTTGACCAACTTACCAACCAACCAACCGACAAGCAAACTCATTTAGAGAGAAACAACCATGTTATTATGTGAACACTGTCAGTATTAGCATGCTAACATTTACCTGAAACTGTGCCTCACAGAATCTTTAGCCTTGAAGGAAATTACACATCTGTTTATGTTTACAAACATTTTATTTGGATGAATAATTGTAATTGCTGTAAAATTAGATGCAGAAATACCATAAAATACCACATTTATATTCAGCTTCCCCTTGTGCTTTGAGTCAAATACTATATTCTGCTGTTATTGATGCAACTCTGACATCAACTGAAATAGAAGTTGTAGATATGGTTTGTATAATTTCTCCTTTCCTGTAATTCACATTCTGGCATCTTTGGAAAAACCTGATTTAAAAACCCTCTGTGTGACTGAACAATGCTCCTTCGCACAGTAACCAGACTAAACTGCAGGGTTTGTGGTTGAATGTTCAGGAAGCGTGTTTATTGCCCTTATTCTGCTCCTCGAGCTGCTCGACACTTCCCTCACATCAAATGATTGATTTTCCCACTGCCCGTTGAGAAGTGACAGCTGCTCCCTCATCCCCACAGAAGCCTTAACCACGGAGCCGTAATCAGTTTGGACTGGACCGTATCTATGTGTCACACAGGCAAGGTGCCCTGGTTGTGTTATGACAAAGATATTAAAGGAATCTGTCTTCATCTTTATCTTTGGGGAGCTTTATTTGTAATCCGCCCGTAGAAGAGCTGCTCCCCCCGTGTGCTCTTCCTCTTATAGGATATTGAAGGATGACACACATTGACACACTCATAAAGCTGAGAGGAGAAAATCTGGTTATTTGTTTCGAATATTACAGTTTCCAGAGTGGATTGGGGGTGGGGGGGGGTGTCATGTCATATGTGCTGACGAAGACAGTTGAAACTTTTCCTTCTCAGTACTTGAGGATATTTATCAAGATAAGCAAGATAAGCTGTGCTACCTCCACCAGGGAGGTTATGTTTTTCTGTCTTTGGTTTGTTTCTTTGTTTGTCCGCAGTGATTTGTTATCACTTTTTATTTGACGAAGCAGAATGGTACTCAATAGAGCAAAGACCAAGGCCCAACTTTTTCCTCATGAGAAACACATTTAAATGAACTAGATACAGATTTTTATCTGGATCTGCACCATAAAAAGTCCCTAAACCATCCTGATTTTCTTTTCTTCGTGATCTATGAATTATTCTCTAAGAAATCAAAACAAATCTCACAATGTTAAAGAAGATGATAAAAGAAATTCCTGAACCCACCCCAACATTTACTAGATTCTTCCCTGACCCACATTGCATCCTTCCACCAAGTCTCATATAAAACTGTGATGTAGTTTTAGTATTATCCTGCTAACGAACAAACATGAAAACACAACTTCCTCGGTGGAGGTAGCAAATCATTTAGTTTATCAGCCCATATCCTCCTGCTTGAATATTTCTACTTTGTGACTGTGGCTCAGGTGAGTTTGATGGTTTGATTCTCAACGTTTGCCAAAGTGTCCTTGGGCAAGACACTGAACCCCAAACTGCACCTGAAGGCTGAGCTGGTCGTTCACACTGAATAAGAACTGTATAAATTCAGTCCATTTTCAGTGGATTTACTCGACAGTAATGTGTGGGACTGTTCAGCCTTGGTGGAGACGTCACTCTGCTGAGAGCAATTCTGTTTTTTCTCTGATAACAGCCACACAGACTGAGTGCCATTCATATAGAGTCTGAAAGTTTAAAGATAAATAAGTAACTCCATTAGTTTGGAATAAAACAACACTGCATCTGAAATTAACACTGAGGCGGATCCCTCTCCCTTTGTGGAATTCATTAACAACAGAAAAGTAAACTTTGCTCAAACTTCTGCAGTTCGGCTTCACACAGATCAATGGCATAATTCAAGAGAGGATGACTAGATCCATAATTTAGAGCGTGCTGCACCAGGCTGCCAGGGACAGCAGCAACACAACAAATCTATAATAGATAATTCAGCAGTAAATGACTTGTGTATTTTTAGAACAGCCAGGAAAAGAGAACTATATGGACTTGTAGGCAACCGTTTTACATGAGAAACGAGGAAATGCAAAGAAAAGCAGATTGCAACATTACGAATCTGCACAGATTGATGGATCGGTGCGAGCTGAAAGCAGGATTATGTCTTTGGATGCAGCCTGTCACACTGGAGCCTTCAGCTGCTGCGACTTTGGGACTATCTGCCTGTTCTTAATATTTCAAAGCCTATTACTGAGCGAGCGTGACGTCCAGGGACAAGCACGGGCATCGCGAAGACTTCAGACGAGCTCACCACATTAAAACATCCAGCATCGGGGGGTTTTGCTTGATCTGTGGTGGAGCTAAAACCAAAAACCTAGATTGCGGCTTCAGCACATCCAAGAGTCAGCGATTAGTTTGATTATAAATCCTCTAAACTTTAGCCCGTACTTTTAATCACTGAGAGTCTGGGAAGCGCAGCAGGACGCACGTCATTGCCTTGAACATTATCACTGTCCTTCAGTTTTGCGACCTGACAGATGGTTTGTTTGCTCTGAATCTTTACAGTCACATAACCTGCATGTGTGTAAATATCCGCTGACAGGCCTCCACACTGAGAGACTCAGACGAGGTTTGAGCAAGAAGCCATAAAGTTATGTTTGAGTGCTGCCCCCACTGAACCTTCAGGATGAAATACGGAGCTTCTTGCATTTATTTTACTTTTACATGCATTAAAGTATGACTTTCATAATTATGGGTTGTGGGGTGAGAAAAGTTTTATGTGAGGCTCTGCGATGCATTAAAACATTTCTCTCCAGTGATCTGTTTTTATTAAAATGCAGACATTTGTCTTTTTTATTATCACCTGACGACGGTTGGTGTTTTATCACCAATTACAACTTATGGATTCGTATTTTCATCAACTCTGTTCTCGGGATATTTGTAGTTATATACTAATAAATGATTCTGTTATTTTACTCCTTAATATGAGGAGAAGCATAACATCATGTTATAAACCACTGGTCCCTCACTCCTCTTGAGACATTGGATGGATTATAACCTCCCAAAGTTTTGCCAAAGTGCAGTTTGATCCATATCTGTGAAATTGAGCAGTGCCAAGAGAAAATTAGGATTTGATGAAAGATATAAAAATCCAATATTCCTGTAAGACCATTACTGGTGAAGACAGGTATTTAATTGATTTAATGCCTCATAGACTCAGTGGCTTTTCCGTTCGCCTCTGGCTTGAGGAGACTTACGGGCATGTTATTAACTCAGTCCTATTTAATTCTGTATAAACAACTCAGATAAATCTCTCATTTGTCTCACTAATAATTACAATTTCCCCCCTGGATTAATGATGCATTTCTCCATTATTTCAGCAGAGGGACACACTCGGCCTATTAGCCTAAAAAACTACAACTTAAAGCAAAAGAGGCATAAAGTTTCGTACGGATATTGGAGAATCTGAGTAATATGGGTAAAAGTTTTTATGTTTGGTTTCTGCTTGTCATGCGAAACATCAGCCGTAAATGTGGTCGACTTAAAAAAAGCGCCTGGAAGGTTCAGCTTTGAACAATTTATGATCGGGACAACCGGATGAGATGAAGGTTGTGGCGGTGGCTGTGGCGTTGGGTTTCCCAGGGGCAATAAAAGTTAAAAAGTACTTCCTGTGGGCCATTCGCTTTCTTCTCTAACTCGATATGGTCGGTTTAAATTGTTTATTACGAAGGCAGGCACCTATTGCTCAGAACTGCTTATTCAAGTTAATATTTTCTTTTATGCTATTTATCCGCATCAAGAGAATAAGGATGTTTCAGTCTTTTTTTGAATTAAATTTGTCGCTAAATTGTTAATTAATGGCCGACACGCACTTTGACTTTGCTTTATTTAAAATCCAAACCTTAGATAAGATAATAAACTCACAGACTTGATATAGCACACAGCCTTGTCCTGTCACTAGCATACACAGGCCTCTCAGAGAGTATAATTCAATATTTATGCAGTACGTGAAGGCATGAATCACCTTTTAAGACTTTATATGTAAAGATAATGCAAGCTATTTGCGCTATCTGCAATAATACGCTTCATAAAAGTCAATAAATCCCTGTGGGTGTCCCTGTCTGTCTCCCCCGTCTTCTCGCCCACGGGTCTGTTCATTTAAAGTAAATGTGCACGGAGCACCGAACGCATGGGAACTCGCTGAGCTGGAGCCTCCAGCTGCAGAGACGAGCTACAACTGAGGTGCAATTACTCTGCTGGAAAGACTCAGAGCCTTGACTTCAGTCGGGCCTTGAGACGCTCGATGAGACATCAAACGAGTGCCAGTAAAAACTTTTTGCGAATGTGAAGCTTCTCTGTCTTCTCTCGTCTCCTCTTTCCTCGTGAAACAGATGAGGGCCGTAATGAGGGAGACATCCAGCCATCTTGTTCTCTTACTGACTTTCTAACTTTCATCCCGAGCTGACTCTGCTTCTGGTGCCAGTCATCCAGGAATACTGCCCATGCTCCGCGCTGGATCCTCTGTGGGAATGGAGTCACTGTGGGGAGGCTGCCCGGATTTACTTTGAAAACATTATCTTGTGCACATTGGAGAAGGTTAAGGATGAAGGACACAAATCCACTTTGACATATTCTTGTATGTTCAGCTTCCCTCGCTCAGCCCAGATGTCTCGGGGTTGGAAAAACAGAGGCAATAAATTAATTAATTCGCAGATTCACAGATATTGAAACAAGCCTGCACACTCAGCCAGGGGCTGGTGTATAAATACTCCAGCAACACACTCACAGCAGCATTGCTGCCGTATTTGAAAATCTAATATTACACTCAAACGTTTTGTGAAAGCACTCGGAGGCTCAGACATGTTAAGGAGCTCATTAATCACCGAGCTGCAGTCATTGCATTTCCCGCGTGGAGACAGCGTACGAATGACAAAGAGGAGCCTCAGTCTCTGTGTCAGTCTACCTCATAAAGACTGGATATAATATGACAGCTCCTCTCAAGTGAAGCCAAATCATCCTGATCGCCCCCTGGCAGCTGGCTGCAGTATAGATCTATACCTACTCCGTGTTAGTGGATGAGACATGGACCAAACTAAAAGTAGATTTTTCGTGAAAATTGGTTTTGTCATTTTTTCAGGCAAGTTTGGTTTTATTATCTCTGCCAAGGAGGTTATGCTTGTTTGTTGGTTTGTAAGCAAGATTACACAAAAACAACTGAACGGATCTCAACGAAACTTGGTGAAACGTGATGTGGATCAGGGGACGAACTTATACAATTTTGGTGCGGATCCACATAAGGAAGCAGATCTTGGATTTTTTTTTTCTTTTCAACTTTACCATTGAAAGCCGTTTTTTAAAAATAATTTTCACCATTTTTCCCAAGGAATCATTTGTGTCTTGATAAAGAAAATCAGGCACAATTAGGGAACTGAAATGTGTAAAATTGTGTGCAGCTTGATTCTAATCTAGTTAGTTCTTCAATCCTATAAAAACATGTTGGAACGTCATGACAGCTGAGAGAGACTCACATTTAGTAGAGCATGTGTATTGGCACGACCTCGACGCTGTGGCTCCACACTGTGATCACTCCTGCTCAGGCTCCGGCTCCAGATGACGTCATCGGAGTAAGATGGCAGCTTCCTCTTCCTCAGGAAGCTGAGACGCATCATCCATCTTTAAATAGATTCATCGGTCCACCTGCGTGAGAGGGTCCGTGTTCCGATTTAACCGCTTCATCACGACCTGACAGCTGATGTGACAGTGCACAAACATGGCATGACTCACCAGCGGGGGCCCCCACAGGGGTGGTCACCTCCAGGCAGATGGGCCGCGATTCTGTTAACATCTGCGTCAGCGCTGCCCCTGCTGTAAAATAGATTTCCCTCCTCGGCCTGAGACGGGACTTTGTCTTCAGGAGTGTTAACATGCCATGTAATCACACTGCGTCTGGGAATGTCATTAGCCTCCCTTTGAAATATGGAAGGGAATAGGAGGGAAGAGACTTTTTGAAAAACAGGTGTGTGCCCGTTTGCTTCCTCCTGCAAGAAAAAAAATAACAAGTCCTCATTCAAACTGCCGCACGTCAGAGTTTAACTGAGTCCAAATGACATTTATACAAATAATAAGCTAGGGTGCAGCAGTGGTGCACTAATGTGGTCATTCATGGACGCTGACGTATTTGCTGAATATTTACAGTAGCCACTCCGGCAGCTGCATACTTTACACTGTATGGAGCTAATTGTGATTGTGCACTAATGAGCCTTGGAGGAGACCACATGCCACAAAGCTGGGCTTTTAATTTGTCAAGTTAATGCTGCATTCAGCAGAACGGGGCCCACAATGCCTGACCTGGCAACCACACTTTGCTTTCCTTCCTTTCTCTCCTTTCACATTATGTCCTCCTCTCCTTTCCTTTCCTTTCCAGTCCTCCCTTTCCTCCTGTCCTTTCCTACATAGTCCTCTCTTCGTATTCTTTTCTATCCTGTCCCTTTCAAGTCCTTTCCTTTTCCTGTCCTGTCCTTTCCCTTCGTTCTCCTCTCCTCTCCTCTCCTCTCAGGTTTGACCACTTACGTATTCCACAAACGAGACAAACTTTTTTCTCTCCCTCTCTCTCCGGCCCTGGCTCCTGTGTCAGTCTGAAATTTACGATGCTGAGGTGCAGCAGGGGTATTTGCCCCGGGTACTAAAGGCAGATCGGTGGAAAGGGCATTTTTGTGAGCTGTCCTCTGACATGCCACCCACACAGTCTTAAGCAGGGTGTTATCCTCTGCCATAAATCACTCGGGTCATTAAATCACACCCCAGACACTCTTCTGCCCTTTCTCATCACAGTGGTTTCTCTTCATCTTTATTCAATTAGGGAGATTAATGGCCCGGGATACAGCATCCAGGTTGACATTCTGTAAGGGGGACATGTCTGAAATGTCACAGCGTGAGAGGGACAGGATGTGAAAGAATGGACAGGCGACGTTCAATTACTCTGGAGACGTGGTGATAAGCCCCACTGGGGGAGCTCTTTATCCCTGTTTATAGCTCCACCTGTTGTCGCTGCTGGTTTGATGCAGCTTCAATTAAAAAGAAAACTTTTATGCAAATCAAGAAGTTGTGTTGATACCTTTTTTGTATTTTTCTTTAAACTTGATGACAGGCAGATTAAAAGCTCTGTGAATGAAACCTTGTCGTCACAGCGTCAAAGGCATAAATCCTCCTTTTTTCTGGTATAAATATGAGCAGTGAAAATACAGTCCTGGTAACCTGGAGCTTGTGCAGCAGCTAAACAACTGCCAGAACTCACACTTCTTCCCTACAACAGAAAGGGAAACGAACTGCAGATTGACCAGCGATTCATCCGTCAAAGCGTGGACCACATCTGAGCAGAAGCCCCCGGGCGAAGGCTTCAACAGCTCCTTGTTAGCGATTCCACTGGAAACTACCACTGAAATGTAAATGAGGTGGTCAAAGAACAGTGTGTGTGTGTAGAAATATGGAAATATGAAAAGGAAAGACAGTGAGTAAAAAAGGGCTTTCGTTTCTGAACGTATTGTTCTGCTGCTAACGAGAGCTCAGCTCCCGGGGGAACATTTCATCATGACATTATCTAAATATAGATTTAAAAAGCATGTTTTATACATGGGCAGGATTTGCAGTGATGCTGGGTTCTGGATGACGAGCTCCTGAGTTGAATAGTTAATCTGTTAGAATAAAGCCTTTCCTGAAACTTCTATCCAGCCATGTTATTGTGCAGGGTCTCTCGTGTACTGGATACAGCGAAGGGCACATTAAGAGGAGTTTTTACTGGGCGAATGAATAAGGTCTCTGAGGCATGAAAGCAGCTGCTGTTTACTTTGTTTTCCAGTCATGCAAATGGGAATAGTGTTGTCCCTCGACTGGTCGGTCAGTGCAACGCTTTGAGACGGACCTCTGTTTCTAAACAGCTGGATTTTATTGCTTTTGTGCAGATATTCATGGCCCCCAGAGGATACAGCCAATTGATTTTGAAGATCCTCGTGTCTAGTGGTTCTGTGAAAGACGTTTCAACAACTGTTGTATGTAGTGTTTGGTACAAACATCTATATCCCCCTCAGGAGGAATTGTCATAAATTGCAATAATTCTGTCACGACATTCGTGGAGAAAAGAATCTGGAAGACGTACAAGAAAGCAAAGGGGAGTAAAGGACTGAAAACACAGAGGCCATCATTAACCATCTGTCTGGAGAAATAAAAACATGGACTGAGGTCAAGGACATTAACTTTTGGAAAACTATTCACGTCTCATGTAAAGACTTTTTCAATTTTACTCTTGCTGGCAAATCTACTGATATTCCCCTCAGACTCTCCACTTTACAGAGACTTTTAGTTGGAATTGGACTCAAGTGTGTTTTCAAGTAACATCAAAAATGTAACCAAATAAATACAGTATATTGTATCTAGGATGCTTCAGGGCGGTTACACAGTTTCCTCAAAGCAACAAGGTTCTGGATATGAACTTGCTGGTCAGGGCCTCTGGGTGTTAGGTTTGCATTTGCCCCTCCATGCATGTGTGGGTTTCCTTTACATGCACGTCCTCCCACAGTCCAGAGAAATGAAGCCTGAGTTAAGTGGCGACTCTAAATAAGTGTCAGCGTGGGCGTGAATGGTCGTTTGTGTCTGTGTGAGCCCTGTGAGCTGGGATTGGCTCCACGTGCCTCAAAGGATAAACAGTGAAGCTGATGGATGAATGGATGGGTATTAATACAATGAAATGCATCTGTATTATATGGGATGGGATTTGTATTGGGTTTTATATCACATATTTTTTAAAGAATATTTGTTTGCTGCTCTTTTTCGAGTACAAAACCGTTGCATCATCATTAACAGAGTAATAATCATCCAGCCCTGAATAAGTGTGACAGCTTATATTCCTGTAAACTTTTTCCATGTGTGGAGGGAGCCCCCCCCCCCCAACGTATTCTACATTTCAACCCATGCAGCTTTTAATTGTCTGCGCTGCGTTAAGTTTTTCCATTTCCAATACATCACACACGTGAAATGTCATTTTGTGAGGAAGCGGGGGAGAGTCTGTGAGGACTGCCCGTCAGAAACACTTTCTGAAATCTGCTCTGTTCTGCTTATCATAATATTATGGTTGTGATGACTCCGGCTCGGTTGTTTTCATTTCATTAACTGCACTTTCAAGGTGAAAAAACAAAGTGTAACATGAATAATCATAGAAAATGAAAACCCCCCCAAAAAAATGTGGACGTTTGAAATACACATCTAATGATGATTAAATGCTAAAAATGTTCGAGGTATATTTTTCCTGCACCTGCAAAATAGAATCTCAACCAAAACAGCATGAATGTAACGAGACTGTTTTCTTTTTGCGTCAACTTCATTCAACCTACTCTGTCTCCCATAGACTGTGTTTAAAGATGGACGCCACGACAGCTCCCCAAAGGTGAGGCCAAAGCAACTCCATCGCCCCCTGGTGCCTTTTTCTTTACTTGTTCTGTCTTTCTCTTTAATTTGCAATAACACTTACCCTTTGTTTGTACAGAGCTCCACTGGCAAAAAGGCCTGATGCCTGCAGGAAGTGGTCTTTTAAGCCCAGCCCACAGGAAGTGGAGGAGACCAAATTTATAGAGAAGTCTATTTGTTTGTGTATATACTTTATTTTGATAGGTTGTTTGTGTTTGTGTGTTGATAGTTTATTTGTGTAGTTAATGTTTGATTAGGTTTGCCCTGTGTGCCTGTCTGGACTAGTCCACCTGTGCATATATTCCCCCTTTGTGTCATTTGTATGGGCAGGTCTGTTAGTTATGTTGAAGCTGTAGTTGTGTTACTACTTAGTTGAGTTTTAACCTTGATTTTGTAGGTATTTTTCCTACATTTGTAAATTGTATGGGTATTTAGTTATTTGTCATTCGAAAAAAAAAGGGTTTCAATTTGATTTAAAAGGGAAAATGATGTTTTACACCTTTGTCCTTTGCCTTTTTGCTTGGTCCCTAACAATGAAGTCACCGGCACAAGATGGCAGCCTTCGAATTCAGGATGTTTTGGCAGAATTTCTGGATAGTAGCAGTAAGTTGAGAGACGCCATTCACCCTCAGATACAGTCACTGCAGCTCAGACACTTCGTTACTCGGCACAGTCCCGAGTTGACTCAAGCTGTTGGCGGCCTCCTCTCTGTCATCGTGTGGCAGGTGACTGACAAAAGCAAACACTCGGTATTGTTCGTGGGAGGGAAAGCTCCTGGGAACCCTCAGCAGGCTCCCCCCTCCACATTTACAAACACAGACAGGATTGTTTCCTATTAGTTAGTATTCATTTCTTCCACTGACTGGTTGTCAGGCTGCGGGTTTCTATTATTCAGGTTGTGTAGTGTGGTTTTAGATGTTGTATAATGTGACAGTTATTGTTTTGTAAAGCTGACTGGAGAATTGCAATAAGCTCGTTGAAGGCAGCAGAGGGAACGAAATCAAATTTAGTGTCAAACTTTAATAAAATTATAAGGCATCATAAGTACAGATGAAAACACGACAAGGCGTTACACAGCTCCAGTTCATTTAACAGCTGCCACACAGGACTCTGTCTATGTGATGAACCGTCAGTGAGCCAAAGGACAGTGGAACAAAAACAATTACACAAATGTCTTCATGTCCACAAACACATGTTTGTCTCTGGAGGAGGAGAAAGATCTTAACGCGTGATTCTGCAGAGACTTGCAGGTGTAACATTTCCAATTACTGCTGCGTTTCGTCAAAACACCACCACCCCAGAGCACCGCTGTCTTTTGTGCATTTTTCTGTGCGTTCTAATTCAAATGGTTGGCTGCACTGTGTGTTTTCACTGCCTAAGATGTATAAATAATCATTTTCTGTCAGTCAAGAAGAAGCTGTTTCCAGTCTGTCGTCAAACACAACAAAACAAGTATTTTAGCGGAGGTGGTGAATGAATTTGCCTGATTAGAAAGTGTGATTAGCGCTATTTGCATATGGGTCCTTGCTGGGAGTGTTTTGGCAATCAGAGAGACGAGATGTCTCCAAAGCCAATACAGCAGACAATAGAAAGTACAACGTGACTACAGCTTATGCTAATGAAGCTGCACACATAAACACATTGTGCTGAGGACGGAAAAGAAGAGGAGAAAAGAATACGTTAAAGCAACTAAATCAATTTCCAGCACACGTGGCATTTCTGAATTGACGAACACAGCCATGGTGATGTTTTTCCTTTCTGCGAAACATTAAGAACGGTCGGTCTAACAATGGTGGTTGGTAGACCGCTGAAATATTACCAGCGCCAGGCCAGGCAGAGGTTTAATTTCCTAGATTTTTTTTGCCGCTCTTCAATGCATCTTAAGCAAACGCAGGACTTGGAGCTGACATGTCGAGTTAGAGTAATCCGCTGCCGCTGCCCACTGCGTGTTCTGGTTTGAAGGCTAACAAAACACTGAGTGAAATTAAGCATCGGTTCTGAGTGGAAACGAACCGAAGCAATCTCTGCTGCACGATAGTAGAAGTGCCAGTGAAAATATGGGTTTCTCCTCGGGTTTTCCAACGTGGCCACTGTTCAAGAAACTTCAGGCATGATTACAGGCCCTGTTCTTAGATCACGGCCATTTGTCACTATTGAGAGAAAAAAGAATCGTTCATACGGTACCACGTCTTCTCGAAGAGGGTTTTTCAACTGTCTTTATGACCAGCAGATGTCAAGGTATACGTCCATATGGTCGGCCGAGTATCACACAGGCCTGTAATTGAGTGTGTCCGTGAATGACAAGAAAATTGACTCACTCTGACCGTCCCGACAGGACGAGTGCAACTTGAAGGTGGATGGAAAGAGTTGAAACTCGACGTGACAGAAGAAAATTGCACCTTCATGCCAGAATAGTTCATACAATGGTCTATGGCTGCAGAGACGTGTATGATATCATACTGTCAGCAATATACTCACTCTGTGGATAAAACCTATAGACTGTGGATATAAAGATGGACGACATGACTTCACCTGTTGGACAGTATAGGGCTTGAATCCCGCCTCATCCATGTTAGCGGATGGGACAAATACCCCAAAAAGTACATTTTACAATTTCTCCAGGATGGTTTTTGTCATTTTAGGTAGTTTTTATCCCTTTTTCCCAGTAAGATTGGTTTAAATCAGTTATTTGATTCCATAAAAATAGGGTGACATGTCATGATGGACAGCTGAGACTGATTTGCGATGGTTTGAGGATGTGTTCAGGTCAGACCTTGATACCACAGCTCCTCTCCACCATCACTACTGTTCAAACTCTGGCTCCTAATGATCTAAATTTGTAAATTTTTGTACATCAGGAGGAAGTTGAGACGTGTCGTCCGTCTTTCGATGCAGTCTATGATAAAAAAAACTCATTGGATCTCAAGCAAATACGCTCAACACTCAGCCAGTCTTACCACTTTAGCATGAAAAGCCAAGTGACAAGAGCCAAGTTATTTATTTCATTGTTGTCTACTTTGCACAACACACATGCCATCTCTCGGGACGGCGCAGATTCATGGCTAAATATACACCCTGAGTCTGAGCAGCGACGCTTTCACGCTGCCATTCTTCAACAGGATTGATACTTAGTAGGAGGGGAGGCGAAGAACCAGTCTGGAAACCCCATTAGCATAATTGCATCATTAATTTTGAATCCCTTTCACTCTGAGAAATAGTAGCTGGTACTGGGTGCAGCTTCTAGTCGAGAGAAAGGCTCTACACACACATGGGTTCGCAACAAGCCAGGGAAATGCCTGCCGCCTCATTAGTGCGAGATCCCTGCAGGCCTCCTTCTTTGAATGCAGAGGGGTCTTGACGCCTGTGAATGACAAACCCATGGTGTTTGGTAGAGTGGAGGCATTCAGGTGAAAGTTATTACACTTTTCTTCCCACACTCAGTCGCGTAACACAGCTTTAGTGTTTCTCCCACAGGGACACTCCAAGGTCGATTGTATCTCTCCAAGTGAAGCGGCCACCAAACTTGTGTTTGAAGAACTATTCCCAAACTGCTGTCTGGTCCATAATGAGGACGCTCTCCCAGCATTCCTGGCTGCTGGTGCTGTGAAACAGAATGGAGGAAAGGACTGTGTGAAGAGGATGAATGAGTGAGTAATTAGGGGTGTAAGGCTCATCTTGAATTAGCGACGGAATGACAAGTGTGAAAGCCGTCTCTTTATGGTCACACAGAGAGAAACCTGTTGAGTGGGCAGAACATGGCTCCCAACAGACTGTGTACACTGCTCTCGAGAAATAAAGGAACGTGAAAGAAAAGTTCCAGAAGAACAGTGTCATTCTAACGTCTGTGAATATATTTTCAAAATCCGCTGAAGTCCGGAAATTATATTTTGCAGGGAACGCAAATGTCCAAATCTGACATTTTCCGGAACTTTTTCTACCAGCTCCCTTGTAAACTGTCTGGAATATGTTAGAGTGATCCCATGGGAGAATACAGCAGGAATGTCCAGGAAGTTCACAGTGTGTTTGATGAGACGGTTTGTAAAACTGCAAAAACAAAACAAAACAAAAAAGAAATATCTCAGGATGAAGAAGAGGTCACATGAAGGTAGAGAAAGCTCCAATGAAGATGTCAACTTGAAAAGACAAAAAGATACGAGATCTTTAGAAAAGCGATAAGAGGTGATGTGAAGACGTCTGAGCCGGACAATCTCCTGCTGCGCTGTTCATAAGTGAAAAGCAAACTCCGGAAAATGCCAATTGTCTGAGCATTTTGCGCATTTCCTGTTTGACAGTGGGTTACATAATTGTTTGGCAATAGACATCCTGGTCAATTTAGTTACTTCTGCTGTTTACCATTGTTTGTGTCATTCTTACAGAGACTTCAATGATGGAAACATCAATATCACTGGTTTAGAACAAAGACTGAAGCAGCAAACCTGGCTTTGTCAAAACCTGCACTTCTAATGCTCAATTTTACCAAATTAATTTGTATTAATTTTGCACGACTGAAGTGTAAAGACAACATGCTGTAGTTTTGCAGGTACCATGCAAAAGCTAAGCTAAGCTAACATCTAATGCTCAAAGAAAGTGAACGCCAAACTACACATTGCATTTTATGACCCACACGCTCGGAAACAAAATGGAACAGAACTTGTAAAACAGAATTTCCAATTTCTCAGTCGGTTCTCACTCTCCAGTTTCCTCTCCTGGCCAAATGAACCGAGTAGTAAAATGGGGGAAGTGTAGTGGTTTATTGTCGTGACTAAACTACTCAACGGTCCACAGCCTAAAATGCTTGGTGATTCCCAGAACACGGCAATAATATTAATGCTACTTGGTTGAAAACGGGTCTTTTTTAGGAGGTGTAAATGGGACCTTTAAAAGTAATTATTGGGTACATTTCCTCAGCCTGCATGTCTGGATAATTATTCAGCTGCAGTGTCAGAAAAGTTATATTCAATCTTTTAACTTGAACTAGAAAAGGCTTGCAAGATATAAATATTGAAATGACTTTGAATTTTCACTTACAACATTCAAGTCTTTATTTTCCAAATTGAAAAGAATCAGAAAGAAATTTCCCCCCCCCTCCCAATCCGAACTGTACATTTGTCTTCATCTGATATCTCAGAAGGGTTCAGGCTTGTTGTGATGTTTGGTTTATTAATTCATGAAAGATAAATAATTCAGCCCGTGTCACAATGGGTCAGATGCACTGCAGTTTGTGTTTTTTAGAGGAACATGGAGGATTTCAGTTTGCATTTTTAATACGACGATGCTCTCTGCTCTTAGTTCGCAATGAAAACTCTGACCTTTTCTCGCCGGTGTGGGCGTCAGATGGTTTTTCTGCAGCGAATCAAACACAAGTGAGGTGGGAGACCTCTGGTTTACTTTCAAACACATAAATCTGGTCATGATTTCCACGAGGGATGTGGTCTCTGATTCAAGGAAAACCAAATACACTGCAGGGTTTGGTGGTGCTTGTGTTGGATGGTAAGTTCTGTAGTGAATGACAGGAGATTTGTTTTTTTTTGTCAGTTAACCACCCAGGTGGGGGAGAGAAAATAAAGAGTCTCGAAAACATTGACTACGAATGGTGGAAAGTCTTTTCAACGATAAGTAATTTTTTGTTTATTTTACATAAGTGCCTTTTTATGCAGGTGAAAGGCCACGATATCACTATCTCTGGTCTGGTTTGTTTTATAAACGGGAGGATACATGAGCTCTGGCCTCCAGCCGCCTCGGTAGCAGTGTGAGGATTGTGTTTATTGTACGGTTGTCTGGGTTACTTCCTGTTTCTGGGACGGTTGACGTGTGTTTGCCTCGCCCCCGTCAATTTCCTCCACGCACCTGTTCCAGATGCTGCAACCATTTACTCACCTCACTTCACCAGGCCTCTGCCGGAACATCGCAGATTCACGCTCGTGGCCAAACTCATGCATATGTGGGAAAGCTTGTTTTTGAAGCTGCTCGCCTGTGCCCTGATCGCTGTTTGTCTCCTGCTCTGCACTGTTGTCACGCTCTTCTGCTCCCCAGCCACACTACTCCCAGGATTCCCTCTGGAAAACCCTGCACGCCTGGATCCCCCCCCCTCTGGAAACACTATGGCCCCATTCCCCGGACACTGGTTGTGGTTTGTTACATAATTTATCTTGCACTTAATTTGCACCCTGTTACCTTCATATTGTGTTATTAAAACTTTTGTGCACTACCTCCGATTATATTTTCTGAATTTCTCTGCTAATTCTAATTAGAAGCGCTTTAAGCTAAAAGTCATTATGCTAAAGCTAAGGAGTTATGATATGTACCATGTACACCATTTAACTTTAGCATGTACAAATTCAAGAAGGTAACATAAGTTTTTGTTCATTAAAAACTAGCAAAAGATGGGGCTGATGGAAATGACTGGCTTTAATGTTTTGGCTGATTATTATTTAACATAGACAGTTTATGAAAGATGTACTAAAAATAAGCTCAACTATAGATACGCGCGCTGCCAATCTTGGGTTTTGACGTCATTTGAAGCCAGAGTCTGAGCAGTAGTGAGGTCTCAACCAATTCGCATCAAATAACTGGTTCAAACAAAACTAATCAGACACAAGAACCTTTGGACATAAGTCAGTTTGATAAGAAATACTTAAGATGACAGAAACCTTCTTTGGGAAAAAGATATCTAACATGTACTTTGACTTTTTAGTTTGCCCCATGTCCCATCTGCTAAAGGGAGGAGGAGGCAGGGTTCATGACCTGAACTTGAGCCAGCAGGAGATGAACAAATGAGCTGTCATGTCCTCCATCTTTATGTACAATCTATGGCATGTACAGCTATTTCATGTTTATATTGCATTTGACCATTATCAGGTTGGTTATGTAGAGAAACGTTTTTCGAGCCCTGTCAGCTGAGAGGATCAGTGACAGCAGATTTTCTGTTCGTTTGAAGTGTATCAGGTTTCTGTCAAACAGCCTCGTCACAGTTTAAATCAACCAAAAGTTGTCTTTAAATGCAGCTCGTTCGTTCACTACTCAGCATCCAAACCCTTGTATATCACGGTGATGAAACAGCCAAATCCATCACGGCAGCATATACGTCGTCTGTCTCCTCCGCCATTCGACGGCATGATGGATGAGCGCTTCTCTGCGATGAAAATCATTTCTCCCTTTTTTCATGTTCATACCAAATGGAGCATCGTGCCCACTGGGAGCCTTTTTAAAGTGATAAGCTGTGTTTATTTCCCAAATGCTATTCTTTCTCAGTACAAAGCCACGGACATCTGCTGACGCTGATTACCAAACCAGGCCCATTTCATGCGTTCCTGTTCCCCCCGTATCGGCCTGTGGGATTGTTTATCGGATGAAACTATGAGCAGTGGAAGGAGCTAACCAGGGAGAAGATGCTTTGTGATAAAACACAGATGGTTGAGCATTGGATTCTTGATGATGTCAGTTAGTACGGTGCAGACAAGTGTTTCTGATAAGTGAGGAGTATTCTGACACAGAGCTAATATATTTGATTCATGAAAAGGGCTGCGTGCTGTAGAATACAGTGTGAATGAGGGTGTAAATCATGCTTGATATAATAGCAGATCTGGGGAGTTTAATCCTTATTTCATACGCCGGTATCTTATAAAACTCCCAAAGCTCGGAGATGAACACTATGTTCTTTTCTCTTTTGTTTATTTCTGCTAAAAAGAACAGGTCCTACCTCCTTCCTTGTTTACTGCCAAATACTCTGAAGAAGATAGTTTCACTTTACCTTTAACCGCAGTCACTGAAATTGAGGTGGTTTGGGTTTTTCTCTGTGTTCCTTTTGGAAACAACAGCTCCAAAACCTCATCCGACCTCTGGCTGTATTTATCTCCCTGCCCTGCGCTCATACCGCTCAACTATCCAGCAGAATGTTCAGATGCCTCTGTGATACATAAACAAAACCCAAGCTCATATATCTTGTGCATAAACAATAATTCGACGTTTGACCAGAAGTTCAATGTAAACGCCTGAAGTATAGAGACCTATCATGTGATTCCAGGAGATGATTACATGGTGAAAATCTATAATCGTCTTGGATGAGGTCTGCACACCAGCAGCTGAACACTGAAACAAGCTCTTGCCTCTTCAGTCGACCAAAGTGAAACTCTGCAGACCTCCACCCTGGACGTCTTCCAGGGCCTGATTCGCTCACATGTGGGATAATCTCTGCTGTGATTGGTTCGTTTGTCCTCTGGCACGTATAAAAACCCAGTAGAGGAGGTTATTGACATGGTAGCAGGCGGACTAGGAGAGATGGATGTCATCAAATAACAACAAACCTTGACAACAATGTCAGAAAACGCCTTGTAACATGTTGACAAATGATGAAACCTAGTTTGGCAGGATTCACTTCCTTCACTCACCGCTTCTTCTCATCATCTGCTATACGACTCCCCCGATGAAACCTTGTGCCAAACACGGAGGAGGCAGGAGGAGCTGCTGGATGTTGGTGTTTACATTACAGATTTACACTATAATCTTTTGTACTAGGTTTGCACCATTTGAGTTGGATCCTGAACAGAAGATTGTTTCCATGATGTTTTACCGACCGCAAAGTTTCGTTGCCATGCGAGCAAACAGTATGGCTGCATGCCTCTGACATGCAGTGGTGGTGTCTATGATGTGAAGCCTGTGAGCTAGTTCAGGGAGTCAACTTTAGACTTCTGCAACTCTCAACCAGTGGAAGCACCGATCCAAGTACTTCAATGAGGCACATGGATAACTAGATAGATAGAGTGGCAACGGGAGTCAGAAGGTGGCTGTAGATGGAGGAGACTCTAAAATGACCAGGCGATTATCAAGAAACTCGCTTTTCAGTTTGAAGAGCTGTAATACGTGGGAGATCAGTCTGAGACGAATGGAAGAGAGAGGGGTTAGACACCTAGAGGACAGTGGAGCTTCAAAAGATCCATTTAGGGGGGGCCAACTAAAAAAACTGATTATGGTAAGGGTATATTTCAAAAAAATGAAAAAAAGATAATGGTTAAGGTTTTCGAAATGTCATTGTTATAGTAGTAAAAAGGTAAATTATCATTTCAGGTCATGGGAAAGAATTGTTACGACATAAGAAACAAGAAATTTTACTTTAATATGAGTCTTTCACAGACATATCAGTGTCAGTGTTTATGTCTCCAGCAATGTGCCAACATGAAAACTTATTTTACTGAAGAAATAGCGCAGCAAAGATGTGAAGTTCTGTTAAAAAATACATTTTGTCTTGATTTAAGTTCTATATATTTGGTTGTATGTTGTGTTTTCTTTTCATTTATAGTCATTTACAATAAAGTTGATATATCAAACCCCATAAATCCATATTGGTCAGTGCTCTTTACTTTACCCACCTATTCACTACATGAAATTCCTCCTTGCTACAAGATGGCAGCAGTGGGAATTGTGAGGTTAGATGCCACATATCAATTATTCACCTATTCATGACAAACCGTTCCACATGAGCTGTCTGACTGAAGCGATGTAGTGGCTGTGGCTGTGAGGATTCAGAAGCTGGTGCGTGAACAGAAAAGGTCACTGCGTCAACTCCACCAACACGGAGTAGGGCGAGCAGCACCTTCCTTCCACAGCTACTCTTACAGCACCCTTGAGCAAAGCAGGGCAGCCCACTCCCGCTGTGGCAACATTAAATCTGTTGTTTTTTCATCTCAACTGTACCTTTTCCTTGAGTCGCTCGTGAATCTCGAGCACCTTTCACATGTGGTCTCCTGCACTCGGAGCTAATGGGGAATCCAGCCGAATATGGCCCGCAGATGTTCGTTTGAAGGGTCATTTGCTGTTGATGTTGTATTAGGACAAGAGTTTTAGTTCGACTGAACTTCGAATTTATGATCTCCAGGGAATTCCAGGAAACTGTGGTAAAACGTGTAATTTGCGGCGGAACGTTTTAGCTCCTCGCAGTTCACCGGCCGTCCTCGTCCAGTCACATGTTTGGCAACGAGAGTGACGCTTTTGTCAAAAGGATTGATGCCATAGATTTCTTATTGATGCACACCTCATTTATTGGCGTGACCAATGCAGTTTAACGTAATTGAAGTTTACATATCCTCCAGTAACTCAGTAATTCAGTCCCATCAAGGCTCTGAATCACACAGTAAATCAAACAGAGAAGGAGGAGAAATGGTCTTTGAAGCTCAGACCAGTCCTGCCTCCATCGGCACCACCTCCGTCCTCCTTCACTATTTCCTCCAGGTGTCCGCCACACAAAGAGCTGCTCTGTGAGCCAGACCATACCTGGGATCATTATTAAGCAGCACTCGTACAATGAAAGTCTTTCTCTGGAGCGCTGCATGGTTTGCTGCTTTCAAAAGAAAAAGTTTAAATGATTGAAGAAAGGATTAAGATTAAAATTCACTGCTTATGAATTCAGCAGGAAGTTACTTTTGTAAGTGGAGAAAAATAAATGATGAAGAACATATTGTAAGTTACACAGCAGCAGCAGCAGCAGCAGCTGTTTTCCAACTGCTTTTGGTTCAGTGTGGGTTAAACCTGGGAACCGATGTTGGATGTGTGTTATGACAGAACCTAAAAATAACCACCTTTGATACAGATGCTGTTAACAAAACATTTTGCAAATTTCCTGCTGCCGTGGAGAAGCTGAATGGATCCCACTGAGTTACAGTGGGTTAAAGATGTGTTTAATAAGATATATATATATTTTAATATGTATAAGAGCACTTGTTGGATTGGATGTAAAGAAAGGGAGTTTGCTGAGTCAACTTTCTAATATACTCAGTACAGCGTATGCATCCACCAAGGCCCAACACTCCCCTTAAATCCAGTCAAGCTGCACCAAATTGCACCAAATTTTCATCAAGATCAACATTTTTTTTCTTGGGAAATCACCTAAATTAATCTTGCAATGTTGAAGAACGTGACTGTTTATTTATTTTTTTTGTAATCCTGCAACAACAACAAACCCATCAACAACCAACCAACCAGGGTGAAAACTTAAGCAGAGTTGACAGACAGAAGTGACTTCTTGTGGGGTCCACGAAGAAACAAGCAATTTCTCTGTTTATTTAGCAAATTGAGGGGAAATCCACTTCCATGTGTGTGACCAGTAATGATTTGGCTCCACGGGCCCTTGGGAAGGTTGAATTCATCAAAGTCCCTCTAATTAATATCCTGCACACTAGTAACTCACACACACACACACACACACACACACACACACACACACACACACACACACACACACACACACACACATCTGTTTGGACCAATAACTATTCAGCAGAGATTTAAGAGGATCTGAATTCAGTGTGATGTTTAAAATTGGTTTAAGGAGTAATCGCTGCAAATCTGGTTTAATTATTGGCTAAATATGGCATTTCACTGTCAGACGTGTTGTTCTTGACGAGCTGAGTCTTATTAGCTGTGACTGAAACATCAAGCTTCTAATGCCGACCGATAAAAAATAACAGAAAATGTATTACTGCGTCAGTGCCGGGGAATATTATCATTATCGCATCGTTATCGCAGAGAAAATGATGTGGATGAGAAATCACTGCAGATTATGCTGGAGAGCTCTCATGGAGAACATCAGCAATAACCATCAACACACAGCTTCAGTGACTGTGTTTTAAAACCATTACACTTTGTATAATGGTGAAAATTATCATATATAATTTATCTTATTGACGGGCTGTTTTTTTTAATTTTGCTTCTTTTGTCAAGTTTTATAAAAAAACGATTACGAATGTTTTACTTCCAATTATATATCAAAACAAAATTAGTTAAAACAACACAACCAGCATGAAAGGTACAGTTACATTTTTACACCTATCTCATGTAATATCTTGTCTCAGAGGTAAATTTAACAGGTGTGATGAACCCAAAGTAAAATGAAATTTTAATATTTCTCTGGTACCATAACATTGTCATGCATGTTGGAGCTCATTCTGAAACCGCAATGAAATACTGTCATCACTCACTGTCCCTTGGAAAAGGCAGGAAACTATTTCAGAGGACGAGTCTGAACTACTTTGATTGACAATACACTTGAATATGATCTCACATATATTTACAGAATTGCAGTTAGAGATCATCTGATGTAACAGTGTTTAATGCCTTTACTTGAGATCATGCACTGTGGGGGTGTTTACAAGACTTTTCCACATCAATCTTTTTCTCATGCTGTAAATCACCAGCATAACGCCCCCTCCTGTCTGGTGTGACACACAACAGAAGCAGGCGTGCGTGCTGTTGTTGGGTTTTCTCTGTATGACGAAGCTCTGTGGCCTCCAGCTCCTCACATGTCTGCGGATGGCAGAGCTCGACACAATCAAAGGCATCAATTACAATCAGGCTGTAATTAGGCCATCAGCATTGTTTGAAACAGAACAGGTTTGGAAAAAAATAAGGAATCTCTTGGTTCAAGAGGAAAGAAAAAGGATTTATTTTTTGACAGGAGACACATTTGCACATTTGATTCTGGAGACTCCACACGTGTGTGAGGCTGCACTCAGGCCTCTTTAAACAGATGAAAAACACAGACGCATCTTGGCGAGAAATGAGACGAAACGTGTCTGTTAATTCTTTTAACAGCACCGAACTTATTTCAGCCAAATAAACACTTCATCAGTGTAACACACTGAGACGCAGGCAGATATTTTAGCTTCATCAGCTAAATTCTTGGGCATCAAATGGTTTGTACATTCTCATACCTCTGCAGAAGCAGACCCAGCGGCCTTATCAAGAGTTTATTTCACGAGTTAAGTCCTGGAGGAAAAAGTTAATGGTAAAAACAAATATATGAGAGATTTCGGCTATTAAAAGGTATCCAAGAAATAGAATTTCTTCAGATGCCTTGATAACCTTTTATTTTTAACGGATTCTGCAGAATCTCTAGTCGAGGGACAAGACTCCGGGTCTGGAATCCGTCTGGTTTACGTTTTTAGTTGGATCATTCACGTTTGAGCAGGTCTTGGTTGCCCAGAGTTAAACAGTCCGTGTTGAGGAGGCAAAAGAGGCCGAACACATTGACAGAAATGCATCGGCTACCGGCTTATCTGCATTTATATTCAGTTAGATGTGAACAGAGTTGAGCCAAAATGTTGTCTGGACCTAAAACACCAATAAAAAGTATCGCTGTGTGTGTTTTGTGTGGAAGAACATTTGAGTGGTGTGGACTTGGACTGTAAACAACGCGCTAGGAACGGAAGATGGAGGTTTGGCACAGATATCCACTGTCAACACCAGACGGCCCAAAATATTGACTGTTAATATGTCAACAGATGATAGCCGATGGGCTCCAGGGTTGGTATTTTCAGTGTATACTCTTTCTGTGGAAATCATTAACTAAAGATTAGCACATATACATTTTACATTTGACAAAGCATTGAAAAGGAACAACATACTGTTGGTATAAGTCTAAACTGGCCCCAGGATACTTCCAGAGCTCAGTCAGACCCACTGGTTGATGTCCAAACCGCAGCTTTGGGAGATTTTCCATTGGAATTCATATCAGACCTGTCAGGGGGCCTCCGGGCTGGAACCCTGGTGCTTAGCGTCCTGAAGCCTATTCGCAAATTACCTCCTTCACCAGAGTGGAGGGTGGAATAACACACAGCAGCCCGCCATCTGTCCGGGACTCAGCTACCTGGGTCAGCTACCGCAGGGAGAGGAGATATGGGGCAGGGCCGGGAAGGGGGGGGGGTGTCAGACCTGGCTAACCGAGCCCTACTGATATGAGACCTGCTGCTCCGTCCTCGCTCGCCCACCGGTGTCCCATTTCTGTTATTATGGGAGTTTTTTTAAAGGAAGTGTCCGGAGTTGTTAGCGGCAGACTTTTTACTGGTTTTTGACATGAGGGTGTAATAAAGCAGACTGTGGCAGACGGGAGCGTGGTGCTGGTGTTCTAGATTTGCATGACGGATGGTGGCGGTGGCTGAGTGGGACAGGTTGGCTGCTCTAATGGGTCTCTGAGGAACTTAATCAGCCGTTCCCTCTGCACTAAGGACAAATAACAATCTGGACCACTCGGCTCCAGGGGGGGTCCAGTCGAGGAAAGAGCTGACGGATGGTACCGCTGCAAAAAAATAGCGAGAAATCCCTTCAGCATGATAATGAGTTTAATCAAGAGAGAAGGCTGCGAAACAGAGACACGATAAAAATGCCTCTTTATTTCCAAAATATGAGGCCAAATGTCCGGAGTAAAGGGAACATGTTGGGTCATCACATATATTTCAGCTGCTACGGTAGATTTACCTTCAGTGTGAACAGCCCTGCAAAGAATTAAACAGCTGTAACTTTAAATATCTACTTAACACAGTGAAGTGTGGCAATTTTTAAACCGCCGGGACAAATCACTGTAGTTATAAATTGTAGCCTGTGAGGTAAGTACATTAACGTGATTGGGAACAAGAGCATAGCTGTGGCTGCTGGAAATAAATGGCTGCGGCCGTCAGGAATGTATCGATGGAGAGCTTAGAAATGATTCTTTAACAGATGGGTGCAGAAGGAAGCAGCCGCCAGGTGTCAGTGATATCTGCAGAAAAAGATGATAAACTGACTTAATATGCTGGCAAATAGTCTACTTATTTTCAATTTTCGGGGGGGGGGGAAACTGTTCAACTAATGACACAAGATTCAATAATAAAGGCAGCTTCTTTGTCAGAAAACTGAAATACATTTAAAAGAACAAGGCAAAGTTATAGAAACACAGAAAAACTATAGTGGTATATTTTATTTAATGTATATTTTGGGCATTTTGCCTATAGGACTGTTCAAGTGTGAAACAGGGTAAGAGAATAGAAAAGATACTTTAAGAACAGTGTACTTTAAAGTTGAAATAGAGTCAAAACAAAATCAGCTACTTAGTCCACACTGTACAAGATACTTTGTGTAAATTACAGGGTTTCTCTTTTTACATGAAGTAAGATATTAAACAATGTTGAACAAGTGTCAAACTCTGAGGTGAAGAAGCTCAGAGATAATCTGTGAACTGACGTCATTCTGTAAACACAAATTATTGTAGATACAAACTCAGTTTTCTGTTGAATTTGCTGCTCAGCACTGACACTGACAGTTCCCTGCTCCTGTAGCAGTAATGTGGACAGACAGGGTTTGAAGTCAGCTGTGTGTCTCTCTCTGCTCTAATGAAGCCGAACTTCAGCTGCTGGATTCACTTTTTCTTGCTCTCTCACTCAACCTTTACAGCTTTTCCCCACAACATCATCTTTCCTCTCTTCTCTGCTGTATCACTTTCTGTTTGTGCCGATTGCATCAAGCCTGCAAATTCCAATGTTGCACTTGCAGCCAACTGCAGTGTCCACAGAACTCCACTGCACTCAATCTAACAGACGACTACGTGTACCAATATATTCATACATATTTACTTTTATATTTCCTATCCTGGCATTCGTTTTGTGAACAATTTAGACTTGTCATGTGGGGCCTTGATTGAGTTCCACCCCCCAAGTCGAGGCCTTCCCTGCCAAAACAGCAACAAAAAAAAAAACATCCCCCATATGCTCGAGTCTATTGATGAAACCATGTTGTACATTTAGATATGCAATTCCCCCGTAACGCGGCTCAAACAGCTGCAGACCTCCGCCATGGCTGTCATTATATGTTAAATCACCTGGAATCACCTCTCTGTAGGTCAGATGAGTAATTCCTCTGCATCCCTCCATTGCATGACACTGATCTTTCTGGCGGCACAAAGAACTGCCTAAAGGATTTCTCTGGGCCCACGACGGTTCGCACGCTTGCATGTGGTCCACGTGAGGGTCTGAATGGAAATCCAGCTGCGTGGCGAGGAGTGTCAGTTCGCTGCGGGATCTTCACATCTCGTCTCCGTCTCTGGAACTAATCGATTCTGACGTTACCAAACGCACAGGCCGCACCTGCCTCGTCTCTGGCTACACACATATACACCATTCACACACATCGTTCTACACACACACACACGCGCTGTAATGTTCCAGCTCAGAGGACACTCCAGCTTCTATACATCAGTGAGGGCAGAAGAAACACAAAGTACATTCTGTTGGATGTGGACCGGCTGCCAAGAAAACACACAAAATGGTTTGTTCACAAGGCCTCGAGGGTCTGGCTGTTAATAGTGCTCTGTAAATCCTCAGGGGTGGCCATTTTAGGGAGATGGGGGTCTGGGTTGTGTCTCTGACTCCTTTTTTAAGGCTATCGTTGTACACCTGCACAAGCACACACGACCGCCCATGCACGATCACACACAAAAGCCTAAGTGTGCATTGACTGTGGTAGCTGGTTTATGTGGGGACAGGGTCCAAAAACAGGGGGAATAGAAAAGAGCAGTGCTTTGTGAACAATTAGCCAGAACCCGGACTGGGTCTCTGGAGGATTCCTACATGTCTTCTGACATTCAGGTGAGACTTGGCACTGGAAGTCTAAATTTGGAGTTCTGGGAATCGCATGCATCAGCAGCTTCAAGGAAGCTTCAGAGGAGTAGTACACCATGTACGCTTGTCAGTAGACTTGTGTCAAGGCGCAAACCCAAATATAGAGCACTGAGCCACTGACAAGAAGATTTATGGTGTAGAGACGACAGAGAACCACCCAGGGTGTCTATACACAAGCACACACGGATTTCAGTGATAACATCTAAAACTCATTCTGGATATCTACATGTACATCGTCCTGATGACTTTAATGTGTTGTCATGATTTATGAGGAGGGAGGGTTTGGACAGTATTGAGCTTCATTATGACTCTATGCCTGTGTAGAAATAAAAGCAAAATAAAGTTTCCGAAAACTATGACAGGATAATTTCAGAGAACACCGTAACTTTCAGCTCTCAAACTATCTTTTTGCCGACATTAGAGGAATTCCCTGACGAACAAGGCAAGGCAAGTTTGCAGCCATGATACGAGCTCTGTGTTCCAAGCACATTAGATAGTTAGCATCATTACCAATCTGCAAATAGCTCCTATTAAATTAGCTGAATGTCAACAGTTTCCTTTCAGCGAATTGTTGCTAACAGAGATTCTCAGTCGTTCTGGTTTAAAAGTGTGTAAAAGACATTTTCATCTCACTCGGCTCAGAACAAAGCCAACATGGTGAAGCTAAGCTAAGTTTACCACCAGCTTTGTTTGTTAACATTTAAGGTCATGACGTGGAAATGTCCCGTAAGAAATGTGTCAAGAAAAACTTCACACACCATAAGTGGAAGGATGGGACATGGGCCAAGAAAGAACAGCTCCAGGACTGTTGGGCCTCGGTGGAGGTTTACGCTCTACTGAGTGCCATTCTAGTTATATCATAGTTTAATTGGGGTTTTAAGGGGGGCCCACTTCTGGCAACAATTAATCACAATTTTCATAAACACAATAAGTCAAAAAAACTGTGTGCTGCTTAGAAACCCCTTGGTGGGTTTACCTACAATTTGACACGAGAAAAATGTAAATCCCCCATCCTGTGAACTTTAACATGTTGTAATGAGCACTTTTTTGAATTTTCAAAACTGTACAGCTTCTGTTACACTGAGCTGCAGGGGCACATATTGCACTGGAACATGACGCCAAAGAAAGACAATTTCCTTTCTGAACATCAAAACACTTCAATAATGCGAAGCAGAGTTTGCATCTCATGCAGGAGCTTCATCTTAATACTTCTTCTATCAAGTAATAACAACGGCTATTGGGTCCAGAGGGGAGGGCTTCTCCGCATCACGCACAGCCGTCCGCTGTAAAGAAGCCGGGCCTGGTGCTGTGAGCGCCCGGCTCAGGCACTTCAGATCAAAGTGGTGATAGTTCATCGGCACATACCACAACATATTTGCTTGATAACAGCCGGCAGATTTGCCAGATCACGGCATAATAAGAAAAATTCCTTGCTCCCCGTTTGGACTCCTCTGGATACAGGAGGTCATATAAAGCAATGAAGTACAGTAAGTAGCAGGAGTGGAGGGTGCTGCCCAGAGGGAATCCAGGGTTTACTGCCGTGAGAGAGGTGAATGTTTCCATGGTAGGACGAGGGAAAGTTTTCACGAGATTTTCAACAGGAGAAAAGTATTTCAACTTTTCTGACATTTTGTACCTTGCAGAAATAAATTTACTCGTGTTTTATCACTTCGGTTATGATCCTATCACGTTGTCAATAATTTATTTGCTTTCAACTGCATATGATGATGCCAATGAAAACCATCCTTGACAGGATTTATTATGGACACTCACATTCCTGCTGTGCAGTCGGCCTATGCTAACAGGTGTTGAGAGGTTTAAAGGCAAATTAAAATGCATTGGCAACGTGTTTGAAGGACACTGACACTGAAATACAGTAAACTCAATATTTATCTGTTTTAAACTAGCATGTGTCGACTTTCATACGCCAATTCTAGTTGGACATGTGCAGAGCAAATAACAGTAGAGCTGCTTGGTCCAAATTTTTGTTTACATGGCAGTGACTAAATGTCTGCGAAACTTCTCAAACTTTCAACATGTTGATGCTCGCAGTTTGCAATGCTAGAAATGCATAGTTGGCTGCAAAGCAAACATGCTGCATAACAACTGCCATATTTACCTTTAGAAGTTATGCATGCTAACATTTAGCTACTAATTAGTACTAAAAACAAAGTAGGGTAAAGGTGAGATTTTGATCTGACGATGACTTGTCACGGTGATTACTGAGGAGAATATGAGCGTCTGTAACAAATTTCACGACAATCCACCCAAAAGCTGTTGAGATATTTCACCTAAAGCCCCAAATGTGAGCCTGGTGGTATTAGAGGGAAAGAGGGAACACCAAAGCCATCAGGGTATCACACCATCTGGGAACCGTGACTGTCTAGAGGACTTTCTGCCAAATCCATTGAGTAGATTTTGAGTTTTGAGATATTTCAGTCCAGATTTCTTCGGCCTCTCGGGCTGACTCCACTGTAGCATAGTTCAAAACCCCTTTAGGCTGTGGCAAACACTATGCCAGCAATATACTAGTCCTAAAACAGTTTCCTCTGCTGCTGCTTCCATATGCACCAACATGTAATTTCATAGTCAGCCGTATAGTTAACCTCATATGGGAGAACGTCCAAATGCCTACTGAGGCTTACTGCACAAATTAAAAGCACATTTCCTTTGTAGCGTGACTCGGCGGCAAGCTTCACTCTCTCAATATTTGTCAAGACATGTGAGTTGCACCTGCTTTATTAGAAGAGGATTCAAACTGGAGCGGACAGTGCGAGCAGCGTCCGTGCATTCCAGTCCGATCGGGGGAGCCGGGCACCATGGCGAGCTCCGAACTCGGGGGCAGACCTCTCATGTAGACATGTGAGAAACTTCACAGGGCAGACTGCTCCGCTCTCAGGGAAGGGCCTTTTGCTTGTCAGCGGGAGTTTGGATTGTGGGGGTGGTTGGAATGGAAGCACACCAGCCATGTGTACACTGCGCTACCCACGATTCCATATGGTAATATTTACATGTCCTCTTTGTTGTTCACAGATCAAAGCGGAGGAGATTCCATTTCAGTTGATTTTATGACACGATTTAGCAAATTTGCAGGGGGGGAGGGACCTTTAAATGCCCCGTAAAACCTGTTCCACAGCGTGCAAGACCACCCCATTAAGTCTGATATCCCACGTGGATTTAAAGGAAACCTCACTTGGAACTGTGGATGTTGCTACAGAGTGCGAAGGCGCACGTGTGTGTTTTTGAATGTAGGCGAATGTTGAAAAATCCACATGAAAAGCATAAATTCATGTGAAATCTACATCAGAAATGGCTTCACGGCAAAACAAAAAGCAGAACACCATAAATTTATTGTGGAAAAAAAGCAACATTGAGAGACAAAGGTCTTATTCTGGCACATTGTTCATTTTTATATTAGAAAAAGGAGGAAAAAAAGGCTACAAATCTTCATAATTTATACAAATACAACAACTTTTCAAAAATAAATCTTTAATTTAGTAAACGCTCTGTGAACAAGTTTCTGCAATAACCCACCGCTTGAGATCCCTGAGCAGAGACACAGAGTGAACCTTTTTTTTTTTTGTTTGTTTTTTTTACATCGTCACTCAAGCAATAACAATTATCAGTGTTTGTTCAAGAACACTTTATATACACAGGAGAAATTAGCACATGGGTTGTTTTTTTTGTGATGTGAGGGAGGGATGAATGTGAATTGTGATTATTTTACTCGACAAGTGATCACAGTCATAAACAGAACAGTGCGGACACCATTTTGACTGCAAGTGACAAATATATATTCAAGGTGCTTTTTAAATGGGCCCACTCAAGTGTTTTGTGAGTTTTTTCTTTTCTAACACATACGACATATCTGCTCACTTCCTTCATCTTACATGTAAAAACACAGTGCCAGCTGATTCTGTTGCTGAGGTAACACAAAGCAATAACTTACAATGTAATAAACTGAGGACACAGACAGTTCAGGAGGTTTTTCTGATCACAAATACTGCACATATTCGTACTTCTGGGGAGGTGTCATCTCATTTAACGTCATTGCTGACATCGACGGCAAACAAGCAGATGTTAATTACACAGAATATCTACAAAAATGAGACCTTGAGACAGAGAACTGAGGGTTGACAATATGGGAAAATCTGGGCCTATGTTTTAAATACGGGTGTGTACATGAACGGTACTCATTGAGCAAGACGTGCATAATGTTCGCAGACTCTCAGCAAAGACCCAGAATAACAATTTGAGCCCTAACATTTTCATTATTGTTGGAAAAAGCATGTTTAGTGGACATTTTGTGGACTGTTGCAGTTGCCCCATAAGATTACATTGTAGCCACTGCTGGGTTGATTCTACAAGTTTTTCATTTACACACCAAGATTCATAAACATAGGGCCTAGACTGAAAAATACCAGAGTTCCCCTTTAATGTAACAAACCAAATTTCCTCAGCGTCGGAGCTTCCATTGGCTACTTTTTTGCTGCATGGTTTTTCTGTATAATATACACAACGTAGATATATATTAGGATTCATTTATATAAACACAATGAAATTAGTTTTTATTCCAACACAAACGTTAAAACATTTCCCTCAAGACGTGCGCTAAGTCTCGTGCCATGAGATGAAAAAAATGTGCATCGGCATTGCTCCTGTATTTGGTTAGAAGTTTTCCTTCATCTGTTTCAGCTCCACACACGCTCCTCGCTGGAAGCAGCAGTATGGAGACGACGCACCCATAACTACCGTACCGTTGTTTTCTGTGACTTCCATGGGAAGGGTATCTCAATAATTCCGTTTAGAGCTTCTTCATGTTGTCAACGAACACGTTTCTATGGCGACTTGGCTTCTTTAACTGTGAACTAGGAGAAGCAGTAGGGGTCAAAATGCCGCCTGCATGCTACTGCACACTGCTAAAGAAGATTCACACCATTTATTATAAGGCATTACAGTGTGAAATGAGTCCCACTTCCTTCACTTCTTTTTACTTTTCCTGCCAAAACAAGACAAATACAAGTCTGTGTGGAGCTTTTAGAGGCTGTTGTTGTGCTGTGATGGCTAATAAACTGAATTCCCTTTTTAAAGTTGACGACAAACGTCCGGGGCGTCTGCGACAAATGGTTTAAAATAACGGTGCTAATTTCCATTCCTTCATTATGAAGTGTGTGTAATCTCACGAGTAAAAAACAAACCCACTGAGGATGTGAAAAACAAAAATACACAGACTCAAAACTTCACTGGAGATTTTGGACGGCGTCCAGTTCTTCATATTATCTCATTTTCTTCATTACCAAGATTGAATATCTGATCAAAACTTTATTAAATCCTGATGAAAAATACCCTCAGTGCTTCGCTCTGAGATCTCGTTTGTACTTTGTCTCGCTGCTGCTCGGGGACAAATCAGTACGACCCTTTTGAACTACAATTGCTTATTTAAGTGACTTAATTCATCACAAATGTTGACGGATGTACCTATGGTCTCGCTCCTGGTTCAAGTGCTCTAGTTAGAAAAAAGAAAAGTAGAAAGAAAAAAAAAAGGTTCCTGTGGGAGCACTTATTTTAAAGAAAGTTCCAAAGAGTCCAAAAACTGCCCGGAGCCGGCCAAACTGTGAGCAATGCTTCTGAGAAGAGCTGCTGGCCTGAGGTGTATGCAGAGCTCAGGAGTCATTACGAGGGCTGCGCGGCACAATCACGCCCTCCCTGAGCCTCCTCCATGTCTCCTGGAAGAGAGGAGCGAACAAGGAGCGCAGGGGCCGGCCTCTCCTCCGGGTCCGGCACACACGTGGCAGGTACTCGAGGCGGGGGGAGGAGCTCAGGGGCTCATCGTCCTCAGGCCCTGTTTCTCCATGATGTTCCACAGCTTGCGCAAGTTGGACTGGGTGATGGCGTCGTCGGGTTTCAGTTGGAGCGCTCGGAGGTAATTGGCTTCAGCCTCTTGCAGCTTCCCGTTGAGGTGGAGGATCGCCCCCAGGTTCATCAGAGCTGCAGGATACTGAAAGCGAAAAAAGAAGACACCTCAGACGAGCTTCAAGCAAAAAGAAGACACAGCCTGTACTCTTCAAGAACAGCAACACAGGACATTCTATTATTAAACAGTAGATGTGGGACAGTCCGTATTAACAGTGATTCAGTTTTTGAGGGACAGAAAGACCGAGCTGGCATAATAACAGTTATTTACTCATCACAAAATGTCTGTTTAAAGAAATTATTCATTGAATTTTTCAAATCAGAGGCCGTGAATTTATGAGATGAATAATGCAAGTGAAGTCATAACTATTCATACTTTGGGGGAAGGGATGTGGAGAGTACTACGCCATTCAAATGTTTTATATCACTGAGTCACATGGAATGCACTTAAACAGATTGAAAAACTCTTTAAATTCAACGTGTGTGGATATATAAAATAAGAAATAAACAGTTTTATTGTCCTTTCAAATGAAGCAGGCTTGTAATAGCACATCTCGGTCATCGTGGGAGGCTTCGCAGCACGCGATCGGGTTCCTGTTTGTCAGATCGCCACCCAGGCTGCGGTGCCGTGTTTGGAGCCCGGTAACCGCGCTGCTTTGTGCGTCCCTGTGTCACGTCTGTGGCCGCGCATGTCAGAGGGAGCAGCCACTTTGAAGTGGGCCGAGCTGAACATGCTGTGTACTCCTGCTGGAGCCACGGGGCAGAATCATCAGCAGCGGCAGCGCTGACGAGCCGGTGAGTCATGAGGGTGTAAGTGTTCGGAGCACAATCACTGTAAAGACTTCAAAGTTTCCAGGCCGAGGTGTAGAGTCCGTAGTTGATGGAAAAAACGTGCAATAATGTCAAGAAGCTACTGTTTTACTGCTAAGACGGTTTTAATTCCAGTAATTGTTGATTCCTAGGAAACAAGGAGCAGCCAAATAAAACAGTTGGCAGTAAAAACTTTTACTGCCGTGTTCGTGACTTCCTTTCTATTATTATTACCTCATACATAATTGTCACATGGAAGTGCACATAGTTGTGGCATCTTGACATTTACTAATGTGCTCGATACCTCAAGCCTTCATTTCTTTCTCACGGCCTATTAACTCATCAACAGTAATTCTCAGGCCATCGTACTTTGCATGAGAGAAAACATATAGTTTTTAAATGTTATGAGAAATCTGTGGAATGTGTGAAATGCACTGGGCTCCAAAAACATTAAAAGCCGTCTTTGCATAACTTCAGGGAATATGAGTCAAACTTTAGTGTTCTTAAACACAAGCAACCACATCACTTTTCCTTCCATGTATTTAAGTGAGTTTGAATCATTTCCACATTCAAGGTGCAGATATCCAGACATTTTCAGAGAGGCGCCATTTATCTCATTTTGACCAAGTTGCGTCAACTACCCTCCTTCACTGGTTCTTCCCTCGTCTCACAAAACATCTCTGTTTTTCCAGTGTCAAAGTTTCATAATTGATGATCCGTGCATGAGAATTAGATGAGGACGTTCTCCAATGCTGCTTTTCTCATAGGGGGAATAAATCCAAGAGACTCTGGGATAATCATTGTGTCTCTTGCAGAGGAAGAACTTCTCACCTCAACACGTATAAAACATGCAGATGCTTCGACCGCTGCAAAAGGCTGGAATAACCGACACGACTGCAGTCGCTCCGTGACTCCTCGCTCACTTAATGTTGTGCAATTACATTAATCCCCAAGAAAAACAACATTTCTCCTGTGTTTCGGGTTATTATTATTCTTCAGGAGCAGCCAGAGTTCTGGACTTTAATGGTCGGGGGTGATGCTGAGGCTGTTTGGGCTGTAAATTACCTCCTGTTTGACTTGAGGGTCAGACCACAAAATAACGCTCGGGGATCAATTCGCAAGTTTGGGATTTTTACAAGTCACAAAACGCTACGGCCCAAATATAACTGTTTATACATATGGACGTGATTGGAAGTGACACGTTAATACTGGGGCTGCAATGAGGAAGGGACAAGTGGTGTAGGTGTATATGGGAAATTTGTGTTAAGGCCATTGGAGTCAGTGAGGATTTTATTTTTGTTAAGTGAAGTGAAATCATCCTAAGGCCTTAAGAGGCTGTTCAGACCAGGTGTTAACATCTGTCCTGAGTGATCGGAAGTGGTCAGCGTTACGTACAGGTGGGATCTGATCGCTCAACAGACCAACACGCTAGCGGT
Organism: Hippoglossus stenolepis; assembly: GCF_022539355.2. Taxonomy (NCBI): domain Eukaryota; kingdom Metazoa; phylum Chordata; class Actinopteri; order Pleuronectiformes; family Pleuronectidae; genus Hippoglossus; species Hippoglossus stenolepis. The sequence goes on along the minus strand of NC_061487.1, from coordinate 23,154,140 downwards.
TAGCTGTAATGCTAAGGAGAAGTTTTCCAAAGAGCTCCAGGACGCTAACTCATTCCTTCACAAAGTACCCGTCAACGGCATGAGCATCGACACACAATGGTCCCGGTTTGGGAGTTTTAAACTGTGGTTGCCTTGTATGTGAGTTTCCATAGCAACAACCGTAACAACAATAGAAATCCGATAAAAAAAAACTAACAAACAAAAGAGGATACGCACCATCTGAAAGAAGATTATGAAAATACAAATTTCGGCTTCAAATATCAACACTGACACACACACACAAATCTATGTGAACGTGATTATTTGCATGTGGAGCAGGGACGTGAGATCACAAGTGATCACAGGAGACACATTCAGGTCGCATGTAAATTCCAGGTGTGAACACACATACTTGTGATCTGATCTCTCTGGACGGATGTTAACTCCAGGTCTGAACGGGGCCTACGAGGTCAGTCAGGTTATATAGAAACATGGCTCGGAGCGAGACATTTAAGTGACAATGATCAAACGACACCCTGATGCTTGGCTCCATGAGACGGCCCCTCCTTGCTGGCAGACTCACTCAGGAATGTCTCAGTGACGATTCCTGCTTCTCTTTGGCCCAGAGCAACACGGTGATCTCACATGGAACGACAATGGTTTGAAAGTATTCCCTTCACAGATAACCAGTGTGACAGTGCTTAAACACAAGTTACACAGCTGTGCCTGGTCTCCACCCCCCTCCTCTCTACTGTCCCCCATTTATCTCCTGATGGCCGCCCACATATTCCCTCCACTGTTGCCAAGCACTTGCTCACTGTGGGAACAGTTGGGTTTCTCTTTATGATACTGCAGGGTCTCAACCGTACTGCGTGAAGCACCTGGAGATTATTGATGCTGTGATTTGGCGCTGCACAAATAAAACTGATATGACTTTAAATTGAATGACACAGGTTGTTGGAGAGGCCAGAGTCAGAAGCCTGTCCAGGAAGGAGTTGGTTCTGGATGGATGAGAAGTTGAAGATGTCTCTGGAATGACTCATAACGACTCTAATAACAAAAAATCTTTGTGAAACTTCCAGAGAAACAAATCAATCAGGAACATGGACGAGAAGCTGACCTCACCTGGCACATCACGCTTTCTGAGATCCTCCAGGATTGATACTAATGAGTGACATTACATATGACGCCCTGAGCGAAGAGTCCTGGGTAGAATATCAAGCGACTCCTGGTTTTCCTCTCAGTGCAGCTGCAGGCTGCGAGTTTTTAAGAGCTCTGTCTCTCCGCCCATGCAGAACTTATTACCGAGTTGAGTTTCCTCGCTCCTGTCTCCCCTGTAGGCTCCCACCTTTGCTCAGCCAACCCTTTCTGCCCCAATTTCACGTAGCTAAGACTTTTAAGATTTATTCCTCTATTTCTGCATTCTCCTTTGCCCTTCTGACACTTGCAACACTCTGCAAAATGTTCCCCTTGTCAAAAAGTTTCCCTTTTTCCTTCATTTCCTGCTGCTCTGTAACCTCTCTGCCTCGCTACCCTTCCCAAAACTGGCATGTAAAGCTGCAGAGTCACGGCCAGATGTGGTGCATATTAGCCTGGGCCGTAAAGCAGCATATGCTTTTAAGACTGCCAGAGTTGAATTTGGAGCTAGATTGGGGAATAACCTGGCCATAATGACTCCAGAAAGGTATTTAAGTCCAGAATATCTGCATGGAGCTTTGAAAGGACAGATGTCACTAGGTGCAGAGAGCAACCAAAGCAAACCAAGCATCCGATAGGATTTAGCTCGTCTAGATAGAGGGGATTGTAGGACTAAGGGACTAAATCCCTTGAATGGAGGGAATTGTCCCCTTTCACTCAGAGCGAGCAGACATATGTGCTTAATACAAAACACCAGTGCCTTTGGAGAGGGAAGAGTCGAGCCGCAGTAGAGCATGAAATGACAAATGAAGATGGACAGGGTACATGGCTTAAGTCAAGTCGCATCGCAGTGAACAAAGGAGAATGGTAAAGACGACGGATGAAGATGCTAAATTACGATTGTGCATCATCTGCAAGCAATACAAATGCCAAGAGGCGTCCAAGCAAAAGTGACCAAGTAGGGATTTGTAAAATTACAGATGCCAAGTAAACTGACATGTGATCATTACACTGGTCTGGTCCTGAAATAGAGCTGTGGGAACCACAGACATCCCCGGCATGTATTTTAAAGCAGAAGATCAGGGGACTGCACAACAATGGGTCTCACATTGGCCGATATGTCCCTGCAGAGTCGAGCTGCTTTCAGACACGCACTGAACTGGGGACATTTTCCTGAAATATTCCGGAGGAGCTGGAAAAAAACGCAAATGTCCAAGTCCGTGTCTTCGGACGTTTTCCAGAACTTTTCCAGCCAGCCCCTAGTAAATGTCAGGAAAATGTACTGAGCAAGTGGGTGTGTTGATGATGTTTCCAACACATGACAAACGCAAAACTGTAAAAAACTAATATATATTTTTAAAAAGGGAAGAAAAAGAAGTACATTAGAATAAAAAAGAGGAGCCATGAACATAGAAGATGCCGACGATGATGTGAACTTGGAAAGACAACGAGATTTAGAGCTTTTGGTGATAAGGGCCAATGCCGGCGTGGATCTGCATCATGGATGAATTAAGAGAACTGGGTGTGGAACTTGCTTTCATTTCATTGGAAGCTGCTAACTCAGTATCTACGCAAAAAATATTTTCACAATATTTGCATCCAAATGGTTATTAATCAATTATTCACAACTAATAGTTTGCTTTGTTTGAATGTGGCATTTTACCTGTCACCAGTTTTGTAGACTTGCTCGTCTATAGGGAAAATGTTTTGTTGATGCTGTTCATTTGTATCTGAAATGTCATCAAGGGTCAACAACTCAGCAGTGACCTGTCTGACAGCCGGGAGAGAGCAGCACCTTCACAGATTGTTTTCAAAGCTACTCTGGCTTCTTATTTTTCCATGAGCTTGGTTTTGTTTGGAACCACCGAGTCCTCATATGTTATGTTGAAAATCTGAACTTTTCCTCTGAAGATTCCCAAATCTATAAACAGAGATCAAACGTAAAAAAAGTGTTCCCACAGCACAAAGAACAGTCTGTACCGCACTAATGAAATTTAACTAATGGAAATATTCCCACAATTCACCTTAAGCACATTAAATTTGAGTGTGATTAAAGTGGAGCGGATAAAAACACATTATTTTTCTTATCTTCCATCTGGTTTTAATTAGATGTTAAAAATTGCTTTGGCAAAAGATGAACATTACGTCAACGCTGAGGGGACAGGAGCTCAATTTCATGGTTTCTGTGGAGATTTCAAAATCATCCTATTGTTACCCTCAAGTTTATCTTTTTCTTTTTGTTTGTTTAAGGTCTGTGTGCATGCAGAACCAAACTTTATTGTCTGTATAGCACTGTCCAGATATATTTTGATCATAAAATCCTCAACTGATGTCTTGTAATCAAGACACAGGAACAAACAGGGTGACCACATGCCAAACATATTTTGCTCCCTCTGCGGCCCTCACTCAAACCAATGGACTCGACCCCCATTTCGTTTTCAAGATGTCAAAGTCCTCTCACCGAGTGTTATTATCATTATTCTTTTCAATTTAGTTACCCAGGCTCCTCCTTTGAAGCTGTTGATGGATGGTGCACAAACAGACCTCTGAGCTCAGTCGAACCCGATGCCCTTACAGACCCAAACCCTTCCCAAGACCCACTGACAATGACGGCCGTTGTGAGGAGGCAGACTGGGCAGTGATAACATGGGAGAGCCATTCAGAGTGTGATTGCATAGTGTCCATCAGGGTAAACAGTAATGTGGGTGATTAGCTGGTTGTGGCTGTACTCACATTGGGCCTCAGGCTTGCTGCTTGTCCGTAGTACCTCTCGGCTGCTTCATTTAGGCTGGCTTGTCTGCAAAGGGAAAACAGAGAGAGAGGCGATCATTACTCATCTTTATTGCTCCTGGCTAAGCATGAGGCCTTGAACCCGGCGTGTTTACTAGCGCTAAGGGGTCACCGAGAAAATAGCAGGAGGGAACAGCAATGAGGGATGAGAAAAGCCGTTTCCATTCGCACGTAGGTTTCTCATCTGATAGGATCTCACGTTTGATAACATCTGTGCTGACCAATGCGCTGGAAGCTCTTTCTGTTCTAATTGAACCTCGTGGTCAGGACATTTGGCTCATTGGACAACTCATGAAATCTCGACAACAATCCGAGGCTGATCAGAAATATTCAACGTACACTTCTGTATAGCGTAACTGTGGTTTGGCACACAGGACAGCGTCTGCAACACTGATGTGAAAACAGTATGGAGGATCATTCGTGCTCCATGCACCAAAATATGTCGTATATTCTGCACTAGCACAAAAAGGGTTTTTGGACAGATGGCTTGTCGGCATGAGTCCGTGCATGGAACCATAAATACTTTGTTCCTGAGGACATAAAACCTGCAGTCAAGACAAAAATGTCCCGTGTTATGCTCCGTGTCTTCCTTCATAATCCGCGGCTGTTATACACAAATCTGTGGCTCCAGTGTCACAAAGAGTTTCCTGTTATTAATTCTCCCGTATCTCAGAAATCACCTTTATGGTCCACAGCTGCACGCTTGTCACTGATGGTAACAATTGTCTCATTACAAACAAAGTTTGACGAAGTCAAGGACAGAGTGGGTGACGGCCGCCTGCAGAGCCCCTGAAGTCGTAAAGATCAAAGCAGGCGAGGCCGTTGGAAGCAGTTTCATTTGGGCTGTCGCAGCCTGTTAAGGTATCATCATCCATGTGGTCTCAGATAAAAGGAAAAGCTTTTAGGTGAGGATTACCAGGTCAGCAGCCTACGTATACAAATGGTATTTTATGTATGGTTTGAAAAAACACAGTCTTATGCTTCCTCACTGATGAATGAATAGAGAATTTACTGTATGTTTTTAGTTAGATGTAGCCTGTGACACATTACAGTGTAAAAGGTAATAACTATGCTTACTGCTTTTTACTTATTTCTCACTATCCTGCTAATTCAACTCATATGATGGGAGTAAAATTCTTGTTTTGCCGAAGATAAATATATAACTACATTCACTACTTGTGGGGGGTTGGGGTAGATAAGCAGAGCCTCCCATGATGCTGTAGACACAAAATAAGTCGTGTTCCATACATATTATTGGGGAGACATTACTTGGTACATGTCAGAAGTATTTCAGCTCTTTTCTTAGTTTCATAGTGTTTGAGCTACAGTTATAGTTACTGGTGTAAATGATAGCAGACCGATCTAGTTATTATCATAGACTGTAAATAAAGATGTTCGACAAACGCTCCCCAAATCAAGCCAAAGCATCTCAATCACCACCTGGTGGCCGGCTGCAGTGGAGGTTATAACCTTAATCTCCTCCGTGTTAGTGGAGTAGACATGGACCAAGCTAAAAAGTCAAGGTGTTTCGATTGCTTAAATCATTTAGTCTAATTGACGTGGGCTTAAAATAGCAATTAGTCAAACTAAACATTCTTTGTTGTGCTTACTTGATCTATCTGGGGCTGTTTTCTGAATTCTACTGAGTAAACACAACTACTTAGTTAAGTCAAACAAACTTGTTTTACTTTAACGGCTAAAACTTGGAGAGAAAATGTTAATTTCACTTGTCATTTAAGTAAATATAAAAAAGTTAATAAACAAGTGGAAATAAAGTAAACATAACTGAAGACTAATTATATGTACTCACCTTTTACAAGGCAATCAGATTTCTAGATTTATTCTGAGTTAGATCAACTTGTCAGACTTTACAGTCGACCGTCATTCCCACGTCTGGAGCCACGACCCAAACATAACTTAAAAAACAGAATTTCGATTTCATCCTCCACTTTATCCGCTAACATACTTCAGATATACTTCAGATGCCACTTCTGTTTATTTTTTTAGCGCAGCTGAATTTTTCCAGCCCCCCGAAAAAAAAAAAGAAGCATTTTACATTCCAGCAGAGTTCCAGACACTGACTCCAGTTGCTGAATTTGTCCTGAGACTATAAATGTGGGTTTGGCGTCCAACCACAACCATATGTTTGTTTGCCAGCACAATATTTAGAAAGCACAATCCTTCTGAGGGAGAAAACGCACCAATCTAATTCCATAATATCATTATCGCATTTATAAACACATTATCAGAGGCGAGCTGGAGAGCTGCCACACCATGAGCAGAGGAGCAGCACAAACTCCTCGGGTTTGTCTGCGGGTTGTGAGAGAGCAGAAGACAATGGAGGCCAAGTATGTGAACCGCTGCCTGGGTTTGAAGAGCCGGCGTGAGACGACAGGAGCGAAGGGACGAGAAGAGGAGTGATGGGAAAATGGAGCAGGAATGAAGTTGAACAAAATAAAGAAAAAACACACGGGGGAAATTTTTGACCATATTTCATTTCAGCAGCTCGACCGCTGATCTTTTTTTACTCTCCCGTCTTGTTGTGTAGACATGCTTCATTAACCTCAGACATGCACAATCCACTTCAGTGACAGTGCGGCTCATGATACATGCTGTGGGACATCGCTGGATACTAATGACTGAATGAACAAATAGCATTTACCACAACAGCCAGATATTTGGGCTTAAACCGCATCTGTCTCCAGCAGAGAATCCCATTTTTCTGTGTTGAAACGCAACACTGAACATCGACATCTTCCCCCGAGGGTAATACCGACTGTGCAGTGCCCCTAATGTAACTTACTACCAATTCTTCTTGTTATTATCATAATAGCGTTATCAAGTCAAACCAATTTAAACAATTTGGAAGCTGAAATATGGACAAATTGCCATGTCTAACATCATGACATGCTGGTAACGTACAAATCTTTCGGAGCCGCAGTTGAAATGTTCCCTTGCGCGTAGCCCTCGCTGATTGTTGATACTGTTCTGTGCGCTTACAGAGTAGAAATACTCCCTCGCGAGTATGGTTTTATGTGTGTGTATAATGTGCGTGGGCATGGTTTTAACGTACATACGCCAGATTGAATAAACGCCATACTATCCCCACTGACCTTTCCATTAACCAGCTTTTCTTTTCCGACATTCACGCTCTAAAAAAGAGGCAGTTTAAAAAAATAAACATTGTTTGAATGAAATTGTTCGTCCAAAAAGGCAAGAGCTCAAGAGAGCAATAAAAGACATTTGCACATCTGAGAGCTTCCGTCCCTCCTTTTAACCCCCCCACTCCTTCCACTGTGTAGATTCACTTGTGTCCCCACCAACCGAGGGCCTTTCCACGTCTGCGTCCAAGACAAACAACATAAAGAACATGAGCTGTGGAAGAGTGGGACCCCATGCCAAGCGAGCGGAAAGGAGTTCAGCCCCAAACACTGCTTGACGCTCTCTTTAGCTGCCAGGGGTCCGGACCCTGGAAGAGGCTCTCAGCACTGAAAGCTGTTGGTGGTGAAGATTCTGCCTGATCGCACCGGTGGGGGGAAGAGCTATGCATACAACAGCTGTGTAGCCGTGCTTAAGTCTCGGCCAATGCATCAGCAGTTTTATCAGACTTTTTGTCTTTATTTGCCAACGTTTCCTTGACCTTTGACCAAAGATATTGTGTTCACAAGACTGTGACAGACGAACAACATGAAAACATAATGCCTGTGGGCTCGACCAATGGCTGCTGCCGACGCGTAGCTACAAAACTTAGGCATATAAAAAGTGCTATTATCTAACAGGTGGAAATGTGAGCAAGTTGAAGAACATTCCTGTGTACATTATATATGAATCTCATCTTAATGTATTTTCAATGTGGTGATAAAGTGGCCTTGGTGGAGGTTAATGTGTTTTCTGAGTGCTCTTCTAGGTCCAGATATGCAGTCGTGAAATTAAAGAAATCCATATTCCTTCAGCAGGCTGCTGTATTGTTAATGTAAAAGCCCCGAGCCACTCATGATGAGTTTAAATAAGGTAATCTCTGCACTGGGTTATTATACCTCTGTATAATAAGGTTTATTCAGTCAGTGGAGCAATGCACTGTACGTTGGCACGTTTCTGTATTTACAAATTTCCATTCACGGCTTGCTCTGAGTAACACGACAGCTTGTGAGTAAGTCTCTCGCTGCTCAGAGTCATCAGCTGAACCCTCCACTGATTTGGAGGCAGAGTCTCAGAGAGGAGCCAGCGACAGCAGAGGAGTGAGAGAGAAGGAGAGAGAGCTGCAGAGGAGTGAGAGAGAGAGAGAGCACATGAAGATACATCGCTGAGAAGCACGCTAAGACAAACCAGCAGCTCTCAGGCTGGCACTGCAGCGAGAGGGGAGGATTACAGACCACAGCCAAGTAAATCACACTGGCTGAGGAGAAGTGTAAGCCCCTGGATAAACCGTGCAGACAGAGGACCTCCCTCTCTCATACACAACCTCCCTCTACTCAGCCTTGGAAAAACTGGCCCAACTCCGCATGTGCTTGAGTTATGAAAACCATCATATGTAACAGGAAAAAAAGGCTGAATTCTGATCAAACACTCACCTGAGCATATGGGCTGCACTGAAGACCACATCAAACTCCCCGCTGTCGAGGCGCGCGGCTTTCTCCGCCATCTCCGCCGCTTCCAGCAGCCGGGACTCTTCCAACAAAAACTGACCTGGCAGGGGAGGAGAGAACAGCACCGCGGTGAAATTACCGAGGGTTCCCCAAAGAGGCACGGAGGGATACGCAGCCTCCGAGTGTTGCCTTTGGCCCAGGTGGAGGGACGGCCTTGTCTGCCCCTGAAATAATACGCTGAAACACTAGATCTGAGTGTAGCATACCATCGCTCTCTGGCCATCTCTCAGACCCATTTGTTCTGATTAGCTGACCTTGATTGATCTGTTTGTTTAAGATGAAACTGATTCTCGCTTGGAGGTTTGTGTCGTATTATGGGTGTGGCTGCGTTCGCCATGAGCCTCAGCGGACCCACATAATGAGTCGGGATTATGGAAGCCTGACGAGGGCCGGGAACCGAGGGTGGACCCCTTGCAGCGGTCCGGGCTCAGAGAGAAATGAACACCGTGTTGACTTTGGTTTGCTCGGCTGCTGTAGCAGGATGCTAAACCACCGAGTGAACCTCAGCATATTTTCCTTAATAACCGTGGATGAAACTGAAGCTGTTAGTCGAGGCCCGAGGTGAGAGGCAGACTCAAAATGAGGCTTCGGACCATGAGTGAGTGTGAAGCAGCTCCAGGTTAAGAACACCTCTGCATGCAGGGTTTGGGATATCAAAGCAAATCTATGTCTAATAAAGGAAAGACAGCTCCTGCATCAACAAACACGGGAGTCATGAAGCGCTCTGCTATTTTTATACAGACACTTCTCAAAGGGGATCCAAGTGTAACAAGTGTGATATTGTAAGTCCTGCTCATCATGTAGGGGAATGTTGTAAGATCTGGTTTTCAACACAGACCAGAGGCCAGGGCTAAAAAAAACTAAATTAAATCTGAGATCTTTAAATATCGTTTTTAATATCAAATAGATATTAATAGATATTAAAACGATAGAATGCAAATTCATACAAATACAAAATACAAAATTAAAAGGGTGATAAAAAAAAGACAATTTAGCTTTGAAGGATATTTGATTATGTTCCACTTTTTGTCAGAACTTCTCAGCAGTATATTCAAAAATAATAAGTTAGAAAATCATTAATTCATTCATATTAATTGAAAGTTTTCCTATTATCAACACCCGGTTACGAGACAATGCCTTTAATGACTGTAGCTATAGCACAGTGACAGTAGTCCACAGATATTAGCAATAGGTGTAAATTAAAAAGGGGAAGTTTTAATACTTTCCAAGGAACTTGATAGAAACTTGGCTTGGAAATACTTTTCATGACTTCAAGATACCCTGAAACTTTTAGAGATTTATATGCAGAATCTATTATAAAAGGCACAACCCTATTTTATTCAATTCTATCTCAGATAATACAACAATGTTCAGCTGTAAATATATGAATCTGTTCGATGAATGTTTGAGTCTGAGCTAAAGGAAGTTCACGTATTTTCATTTTATTTTCATTTTATCGTGTGTCGCAAACCGTTGAAGACTGAGCCTGTTTTTCATCGCTTCCTTCCTTCCAGGTGACAACTCAAGACAAATAGTACTTCAACTAAATGCAAGAATCCACCATTAGCCTGGCACAGATCATTTTGAATGTCAGACTCAAGCTGGTGCGAAGATACAGAGCTGACAAATCACAAAACGGCGTTTCAGACACACGAGGTTACGAAGCTTCACAAGGAATTAATCGTCGTGTCAGTTCATTCAAACTCGATCTGACTAGAAGAGTAAAGAGCACTTTCAAGTCGTGTGAGACAGGAGAGACGCTGAAATTGTCACGTTCCATATTTCCATCAAATAAAAGAGAACAATCAGAGGAAATCATCCTTGTTGCACCTTATGACCCCCCCCCCCACAAATCACGGACAGACCGACACTGTGGCTGATTGGAGGAAGAGACGCCAATGGGGTCAGCCGACAAGCAACATGAAAAGGTGTGTAAGTTCCTGCCTTTGTGCATGTGCGTATGAAATGGCTGTAAGAATAAAGTCAGGATAAAAAAAAAGGAATAATAATAAAAATTAAAAATTAAAACTTACCATAATGCATGTAGCAGTTGCCTTTTGAGGGATCAAGCTGAATGGCCTTCAAGAAGTACCTCTCTGCTTCTGTCTTCTGACCCTGAGAGACGCAGAATCAATACAGTGTCATTTATTGTCTCAAGCGCTGCTCAGAACAAGTCATTCTAAAAAAACAAGACACTCAGCTCAGTGTCCAAAATACCTCTGTGTACCTAGTGTCTCTCTCCAAGCCACAGACCTACTCTAACAATAAATACTAATAAACAGACACGAAACACGTGGACCACGAGTGTTTTTCTTTCGAGCTCATGTGTCGTCCTGTCAAAGTAGGCGCAGTCGTGCTTGGCCCGGCGGAGCAGACGGGGCAGAGGCTTATTCATTACACACTTTTTATCTGGGCAAATAACACTTCCAGGGTTTGACCGCAGAACGCCAGCGTGTGTGGCCCCGACCGCTGTGAAACAAGCCAGAGAGCGGTGGAGGGAAATGGAGCGGCAGGGTCGGAGAGGCGAGGAGGGAAGAGACAGAGAGGCTCACGTGTCTGTAGGAATCCATACAGGTGCATGGCACGCACACAGAGGTTTGTGTGTGTGTGTGTGTGTGTGTGTGTGTGTGTGTGTGTGTGTGTGTGTGTGCTACAGTAGGGAGGCATTGTGCGGCAGTGGTTAACAAGGTTCCCTGTTTGATCCCAGTTCGTCTGGAGTCTTTTTTATGTATTTTTTCTTGTCTGCCTGTTTTTTCTCTGGGTAAACGATCTTCCTACCAGACGTTAATTACAGACTCTACATTGACCATAGGTGTGAATGTGAGAGTGAATAGTTTTTGTGTCTATGTTGGCCCTGAAATACGCTGGAAATCTGCGCAGACAATTTTTTGCTGGGATTTGCTCCAGCTTCCCCAGTAAGAATAAGCTGTATAGTTAATGTATAGTTTACTAGAGTGCGGCTCAGGAAGCAATTTGGGTCCAGTATCCACACACACTTTGTACAGTGGTGTGTCGGGTCTTTAGAGTGATGGATAAATCTATACAGTGCTGGGAGCGTGAGGAGAAACGTCTCTCGTCTCATGTCCTTCGAAACTGTGACATTCAACCAATCCCAGCTCAAACGGCACAGAGCAGCTGGCCAATAGAAACAGCAGCTGGGACCTCTGAGCATTCCTGGTATCAGCCGGCCACCAGATGCCATCTGATCAACAATTAACAACGCACGCTCATCTGTGAAAAGCTGATGTTTAAGCATCAACAATGCAGCCCCCCCGTTAGTGTGTTTCACCCTGAAAGACAATGCATTATCATGAATAATGCATGATATTAAACTGCAGTTCAGCAGTCTATAAAAGCCTGATATAAAATTGAAAGATAGAATAAAATTGAACTAGTCAGTAAAAACGATTCATCTGAATTACTTCAGTCTATTCAAACAGAAGAACAGGCTCGAATCCAATCAGTACAATCTACTATAAATGACGATACTTAGTCGAGCGTACATGTTTTCATCAAGCTGCAGATTCAACAAATACATCATTTTCCTATGTTAATGTGTGAGGGAGGTTTCCCTTGATGCTGTGGAAAGTAAAGCCCGTGCTAAGTATATGTTTAATATCGCTGAATGCGGCCAAGTAGCGATCGCAGTCTGAAAAGCATCATCTCTGTGTATTTACACTCGCAGACGGAGGTGTTTGAGTCGCAGCTGGTTTTATAATAGAGGAGACTGTTTGTTAAACCTCGGAATTAAGCGTTCACACTGGGAAATGAGTTGCAGTTGTTGGTGGATTTAAAAATTTGGATGATGACAGGTCTGAGTGTGATAATGGAGAACACGCTCAGAGGGAGTTTTGTGGGAAGAAGTGACCAGTTAATCATTTGTCATTAGTCCTCGGAAAGTTTTGGCTCCAGAATCTAAAGTTTCTTTCTGTTTCTTTCTGTCTTTCTTCAGTCATGTTGCACATATTTAGATGTTTTACCACCTTTCTACTGCAAAAACACTCAAGTTTTATGAGAATTGTTCTTCTGCGTGTCGCATTGTTGCAATAAAACACGTATTGCCCTGTGGCAGAGGGCGTGTGTCCAATGTTCTGCACATGCCTGGCAAGGTCACAGTCAGTAATGAAAAGATGAAAATATCAGGATGCCGGTTATAGGCCTTACATTTGGCAGCAACCGTTGGATTCAGCTGGGTTTGGTCTTAAAGACGTGGATGGAAGCTAAATTCAGGTCATAGCTTCAGGCTTAAGGCTGCACAACCGCTGAGTTCTAAGTCATGCGAGGCAACCTCACTATCAGCCCCGTGATGCAGTGCTCTCTGATGTAGGTTGTGCTTGGAGCTAAATGCCAATATGCTGATGTTATGTTGGTAAACGTTTACAGTGTTCACCATTTTAGTTCTGTGGGAAAATGGTCTGTATTTATAAAGCCCTGTTCTAGAATTGATGACCACTCAAAGTGCTTTAAAGTACAGGTTATTGTCATTCACCCATTCACACACACACATTCATACTGTGCATGGGCAGCACTTTCTCTATGAGGGGCAATTTCAGGGCATGCAGATGGGGAAGACTGGGATCGAACCATAGATTTGCAGACCTAACCAACCTTCTGGTAAGAGGATGACCAATCTACCCCCTCAGCCACAGCCACCACTGGTGAAGGGATCATGATGATAAACGAGATTTTCCTTATTCAAGTATCAATCCTCTGATCAAACTCTAATGCTTATCCTTGGAGTGTCGCCCAGCCAATCACAGTGCATCACAGGGCCGGCACACACAGACCAACAAACCTTTCACATACACACTGACGATCAATTCAGAATCTCTAATTAACTCAACCCCTTCAAGATGGAACTGAATCTCGTACTGTTAATATGCTAATTAGGAATTTAAAGTTTCTAAAGTGAAACCTGTGTGAAGTGAGAGCTGATGGAAGACGCTCAGCTGAACCGACAAAGACGAAGAAGCCCAGGTTCTGTGACAGCTCCTTGTTGAATTTAAATCACCTCAAGGCCGCGAGCCTATAAGCTGTGGGTGTGTGTGGGAACCGAAAGTGTTTAACATCACCTTTTTTACTGTCTAATATCCACTCGTTCTAGTCACATCACTGGTGTGGACACAAAATCCTCCCTTTTGTCACACACATGCTGAGCTTACTGGTTCGTGCCTCCCACCTCAAATCTCCTGATCGCGTCAGATAAAGTGCAGATGTAGCTCTGGCTCTGTGGGTGCCGAGGTTATTATGAACCAAGCCTGCATCCTATTAGCGGAGGAAATGACAAGTGGATGACTGACAACGCCGCGAGCATCACGGCGAGCGTGTCCATCTCCGCGCCCGGAACACATCCTGCCTCCCCATGGTGTCAGCGGAGGTGTGGAGGGGTCAGCTCAGCAGGGGGCGCGATACTGATCTGTGGGATGAACTTTCCCCTTCCTTTCCTATTTTGTTCCTCCCCTCATCCACAAATCACAGCAACTGTTCTCTCTCTGCGCCTCAGCTTCCAGCGCAGCTCCGCCGGCGTCCGCTCACCCCTCCCTGACCCGGCTGTCGAGCCTTATCTCGCAGCCTCTCCACCTCCCCCCGCGGGGATCTGAACCTCAAAAAGCCCCCCCGACAGTATCTGAAGCATCTTCATCACTCAGAGTCGTGCCACAGGGAGCGTGGAGGTAGGGGATGACAGAGGCTGGGGCTGAAGGGCAGGTCAACTTCCTGCGCTGGCTGTGATCATGTTTAAATGCTGTTGTCATCAGGCACAGGGGACACAGCCACAACAGAGAAGAATATAAATATCACCCTGACTGGGATTAATGGGTAAAAACTTTCCCAAACTTTCCAACAAAAGTTTTTTCATGGCTAAATAGACTGTATATCCGTCTAAACAACGTTATTTGCACTCAGGATCACCGGAGCTCGACACACCTCCACCATCCATCATAGTCAGAGATCCTCAGAGAGTCGTCCCCACAGGTTTGAACTCTGCCTTTCCTCCAAAAATCGATAACACCTTCTTGAATAAAATGGCTTTCTCTTCACGGCCGAATGAATTCTTCCCCTCGTCCACTTTCCCCCGGACTCTTAACGCCGCCCTCCAGAGGAACCGAGTCGTTCCCCTGCACTGTTTCAAACTGACGGCGTTTGGTTTCAGATGTTTTTTTTTTTATCTTGTCAGAAAAGGAATTCATGTCAACTTAACGAACGACGTTGATCTGTGTTGTCAGCTGAGCGGTAATTTGAGCTGACCATCGGTCAGTGCTGAGTACAGATGGGAAAATCAATCCTGTGGTGCAGGAGCTCAATTTAATTTAGACACACAACGATACACTTCACTGATATTTTACTGTTATTATGCAATTATATTATTGTATTATATTATTATATGATGGTATTATTAGAGTATTATGTTAGTATGATGCTGCCAGAAAGCACAAAGGTTGAAAAGGCTGGAAAGTATAGGGGGGGGAAATGTAGCCTTGCGCTGTTCAGCTACACTTTGGTTTTTGGATTAAACTAATGAAAAGTAACATGTTAAGTATTGAGCTGTAGAGATGCTGGTGAGTGGTTTTGCTATGGACAAACATGAAGCTAGCTGTTTCCAGACCATGCACGATGCTAAGCTAACCAGCTGCAGGCAGTAGCTTCATATTTGCCACACAAAAATATGAACGTCAAAATTCTCACCTCAATTTTGGCCAGAAAATGCAAAGAAAATCTTTATTTTGTTAAAATGTCAAATTAATCATTGAAAAGTGTTAAAACATGTTGGAAAAGTTTGCATTTTTCCTGCAGGTTTAACTAAATAATGATGTGCCAGTGAAATTCCTCCACACAAATCAGTGGCGATACACAATTTATAAATTTGGAGCGAGTACAAAGGAAAAGGGTCTGTTTCCAGAAAGGGAAATGAAAGGGGACAGAGCCAGGAAGAGTCTTGAATCCGTGTGGAAATTCAGACACCAGCGCTCCAGGTTTTTGAACACGTCCTTTCATCAGAGACCAGACAGCAGGAGAAGGGGACGTCGGCTGAAGACGAGGCCTCCACCCGTCCTCTGACCTTCTGAGCTACTCTTCCTCTAATTTGTTTATTTCCATCCTGACAGCTCACTGCTCTCTTCCACACACGCCTTTCTTGCTGCTATCTGGAACGGAAGACTGTTTAAGATTCTTGACCGACATCTCCTCGTAAAGTCAGTGACCCTGAAACGCTTCCGCCCAATCAGCATAGACGACCTTTCCTTTGCTGAAACACGGCTATGTGACTCTGAAAGGATTTTATCTCTGCAGACGTATAAACCAGGACAGATGTAAACTTGTTTCACCACAGTTAAATATTTTACTTTTAATTGGGGCAACATGGTAATTACAGGGTTGCAGCATTTAGATTTTTTTAGGAACAAGTAGCATTGACTTAACAATTATATCTAATCAGGAAGAAATACTAATCCAAAGCATATAATATATATATATATATATATATATATATAAAATCTATTATTATAGGATGGTACTAATGATAACAATAGTGTAATCTAGTGTAATCTTATTTTATGGTGAGACTTCACTTTGATGTTTTAAGAGGAATGAATCATAACAATATACCATGCTGCCGTACTGTACGTTATATTGTTGTTCTATTACTACATCTCATTTTATAATATATTGCTCTATATTTCATAACTCATTTATTGTAGACTATTATTATACTATACTATTTGATAGTTTGTATTCAAATACTATTAATATTAATACTCTTAATACTATTAACCATATTACATCCTGATATTCATATATTTTTTATTTAAGTTTGTTTTTCCGACATATACATGGATATTACATTAAAGTAAACATGTATATATAAATATATATGTCTGAAATTAATCTTGACACGTCTACGCCCAGACAGGCAGGAACATCTCTCTCTCTCTCCTCTCATACTCGCTCTCTTCCAGCCGTTTCCCCCGTCTCTCACTCTTTCACCCACACACTATTGATTAACTGTAGAGTCTTCAGGAGAACATTACGACCGTCAGTAGAACTGATGAGAATCCTGGGTGGATGAAAGGGAGAGTAATAAACGGACAGAGTGAAAAGAACGAAAAGGAGACAGGTGGAGAATGAGAGGAGGTTCAGGGAATAGAAAAGTGAGACGATGAGAGTTTCAGACCCGAGAGTCAATTCGTTCATCAGTGTGATTGATTAACATTCAACCTGCCTCGACACGTATTGAGTGAGGCACAGGTGAAGCTAATGCTGGTTTGTCCGTGCAACTTTTGTTGAACTGAGGCCACGAGTCAGCGAACTGACTCATGAGTTGTGTCCCAGTTCAGGGGCTGCATCCTTCGGAGGCTGCATTTTAAGATGGATTACGTCACAGCAGCAGGACGAGGCTGTCCCATTGAAATACTTCAAATGTGGCCGCCAAATTTCCACCGCAATCAGCCAAGGTTGGATCCTTCTCGGGCCAACCGTTCTCAGGATTCATTCTTGGATGACAAAACTGCTTTTCAAAGTGATAATGGCAGAGACCTAGACCTAAACTTCCAATTTTTAAGTCCACCATTGACCAGACTGTCTCATATTAGGTCTATGCAGCCCAAAAAGCATGTGGCCCAGATCGTGTCATCCAACAGAAGCTGCCCCTGAATTGGGACACGTTGTTATTTAGCCTGTTTGTTGAGGAGTTGGCTAACATTAGCCATTGTAGCAGCAGTATAGCCAACAACAGCTTTGTTAGTTCTGAAACGTTTAAGTTTTACTAACTGTACTAATTGTTTTATGTTGTCGCTTGTTTTTATCATTGTCTGTCTTCGCTGGTTTATTGGTGAGCCGAAGACAATTTTCCTCTTTGGTAGACAGTAAAGTAATATTCTATTCTATTCTATGTTCCATTCAACAAATCTTACCGTGACAGCCAGGAGTTTGCCGTAGGTGAGGTGTGCAGGGATGTGGTCGGGCTTGGCTCGCAGCGACTCCGTGTACCAGTGCTCAGCTTCAGGCAGTTTGTTCAGTCTCATGTAGGCCTCTCCTGTGAAGAGCACAGCGAGGGGTCGGGGTCAGAGGTCAACGTGTCAGAGGTTAACACATCACACGTCTTCCCATTGTTCAGCTCACAAGTCTCAACAGGCCAGAACTCAGTCCAGTCCGATACACAACTCAACACAAACCTCCCAGTGTTAGTCAGTCCTATTTTAACACATGTGATGATCATCTATTATTTCTAAATTCCCATGCGATGAAATGTCACGATTTACTGATACTCAATACAAGACGGCAAATATGACCTGAGAGGTAAGTTCACTCACAGTCAGACAGAATTCTTCATATGTATCTGTAAGCTACGCTCAGCTTAGATCCTTTACTGATCCTCCGTAGAGGAAATTCAAAATTGACACGGCAGCACAAGTAAAATGAGAATAGAAACAGAATAGAAATACTATATACAATATTAGGCTGTTTTATAAATGTGCAATATAAAGATAAACTTTGTGTAGTTGTGCAATTTGTCTTTTGTCGATTAAAATATACAATTTGTGCAGTAGTTGATTTTAGAGGGGAAGCTAATTATAGGCATATAAAAGCACTTTTCAGTCACTATATACAGTAAATAAAGTTTAGATTATGTTTATACTGTTTGTGTTGTTAATTGTACCTGTTGTACTATGTGTACAAATAAAAGAATTCAGTTAAGTTGTTAAAAGAAGCTGAAACAAGGATTCAGTGGATATTTTTAGAGAAGTGCAGGAGTGAGTCTCTAATGCTCTCCCTCTCGCTCCCCGGCGTCTGTCAGACATCATCCGATACCTCCCCCACTCAACATCTGACCCTCCGCCTGCTAGCACCTGAAACAACAAGGACCTCTCTTTCATAGCCGTCCAATAACACTTACATTATTGAAAGAATTTGACAACATTGGCTGGTAATTGAACACAACACGGTTAAAATCAACATTCAAACAGATTAAGGGAAAGAAAGTGAACGAATCCCAGGTGTTAAAAATTTCTGTTGACACATGAACGACCAAAGTGTCCAGACAAGTTGTTTAGACAAGAGCTGACTGAAACTTTATTTCCAGCGGAATTAGGACTAATCACTGTCCTGATAAGAAACCGTGATAAGCAGCAGGTGACACACACCCAGTTAGAACTTGGGGCGACGTTTTAATCTGAAAACACTTTCTCCAAAGTGCGATAACGCCGTTATAGCTCTCGAAACATTCTGTGGGCATGTAAAAGACATCAAATTTAAGATGTCACTTCCTCTTATTGTGAGAAAATACAGCTTGAGGCTTAAGAACGTGTGTAACGTAATACATGAGAATATATTTTCAAGACGATATCCATCAGCACGGCCGTATGTTTTAGATTCAAGAGGTGGAAATCCATGATATAGGAGACAATAGAAAATAGAGCGAATGGATTAGAGGATATCTCAAAAATCGCAAACACAAAACTGTCATAATGTAGAAACCTTTTCAATTAGTAGGAATTATGGCTAATAAAGGTTTTGGATGAATTAATCTTAACAAGATTGTAGAATTTTACAATTAATTCAAAGCTATTTAGATGTACAATTTGTTACTTCGGCCACAAGGGGTCTCTAAATCAAAACAATAACAAAAGACAGAGTTTGATGATGTCGTGAAGCAGCGTGGGATCATGGGAGTTGTTGTCTTCACCACCATTGCAGATGAAAATCTAGCAAATGGCAATAAATAATTGCCATTGGAAGTAAAAGTAAAAGTAAAAAAACAGCTACCAGGCAAACAGGCTAGCAGTGTGTCTTTCCTCCATGATAAGTCGTAAGTTATAGCAGAGACGGTCAAAGCCACGGGTGATGAGGATATGATGCAAATAATCCAAATACGCAAGTCAACAACATATGTACCATAGGTCTAGTTGTTTTGAGACATTTTGATGGAGAATTGTTAAATATTATACGTTTAAAAATGCAGACACTGGTCTGTTATGACCTCTGCTATTGTTGACGGGGTTTAAAATACTCGTCTGGCCCTGCTGGCAGCGGCCCTCTGCTTGAGATTAGCACAAACATCAACGTGCAATTAGAAGTGACATCGAATTCCAAGGAGCTGAAACCCGGGCTCCTCTGAGGGGAACATTCCTCGGCCCACCAGAGAGCGTTGGAGCCGCACCAGCCGGGTGCAGATTACCACCTAGCTCTGCCTCCGATGAAAGCTCCTGCTCCGTGGCGTCTGACGAGCAGCATGAGCGCAAGCGAAACTGGAAGGAAATAAATACGATGGCAGGTGTGCCAAATGTGCAAATCAGTTCGGCGAGGAAACAACGCTAAGCTGCAGAAATCACAGATCTCTGGCTCGGCGCCTCCTTTACAGTCGCAGCGCTGCTCCTTAACGGTGACTGGAGCTTTCATCAACACTTCTGACATAATCTCAGTAGCTCTGTCAAACTGCATTTTGCCGAGGCATAAGAGAAACCGTGGCACTAACAAGTCTGGGCTACAGACGTGCCAGGTTTTAAAGTGTCAGTGTGTTGAAGTAGCTGCACGTGCATGAAAGAGAGAGAGAGACGGCAGGAGGGAGACAGAGGGAGACAGAGGGAGAGAGAGAGAGAGAGAGAGAGAGAGAGAGAGAGAGAGAGAGAGAGAGAGAGGAAGGCAGGAGGGAGACAGAGAGAGAGAGAGAGAGAGAGAGAGAGAGAGAGAGAGAGAGAGAGAAAGGCAGGAGGGAGACAGAGGGAGAGAGAGAGAGAGAGAGAGAGAGAGAGAGAGAGAGAGAGAGAGAGAGAGAGAGAGAGAGAGAGAGAGAGAGAGAGAGAGAGAGAGAGAGAAGGCAGGAGGGAGACAGAGGGAGAGAGAGAGAAAGTGAAACAGCAAAGAGAGAGAGTAGTTATAATGAGCCTGCAGCAGCTGCTCCACAGCTGTTATCCAACAAAGCAAATTATCCCAGTGTAAAATAATATTGTAAATCTTACTACTGTTCAGTAAAAACACTGTTTTACTGCACAAACTCAAATCACATTTCTAAAACAAGGACTTCACCGATAAACCTGATTCAAATTGATGTTTTTGATGCTGATTTTACACTTTTATTCTGATGATCTACTTACAAGTCACATTCATACATTAATACACAACAGCCGTCAGGGGCAATTTGGGGTCTTGCTGAAGTGTCCTTGGGCACGCAGACTAAAGGAGCCGGGTTTGAATCAGCGTCCTTCTGGTTAGTGGACGACCCACTCTACCTCCTGAGTCACAGCCGATACTCCTTAAAGATTCTAACACCAAACTTTAGCCAAGGCTTAAACTAATCTGTAGACTACATGAAGCCTACAGTGATTCTGACCCAGTTTTCATCGACATATTTAATAGTAGAGGACGAACTTTAAGCAAGTTTAGGATCCACAGCTGGAAATCTGAACCCAGGTTTGACATCTCCTGAATCCCCACAGCTCTAGTGGTGTGGATTAGGATAAATGTGTGACCTCAAAGGAATCTACAAACACAAACAACTAATTACTTTCTCCTAAGCTTACAGAAAGTTCAAGAATAAAAAGATTTGGGGGAAATAAGCAGCAAAGAGAACCTGTGCTCACTCCCTCTGGATCCAAAATGTTGACTCGATCTCATTGTTTCTTGAAAAACTACAAACCCCAGATGTAACCAACGATAACTTCACAGTCGACCACTAACAAACGTCTCCTCCTCCCCAAAAGAGGCAAATTCCACCGAACCCGTGTGGTTCTTTCTTCAGAATAGACTCAGTTTCTTACATAATCTCTTCAAAGTCTTGTGTCTTATGACAATGAGGAGCTGATGAGCCTATGTGAAACTTATACTGAAGTACAATTTAACTAGATACTCTACATTCATCATTTTAACGCAGGCAACTAGCTGATCTTCTGATATTCGCACTGTAAAATGACACTGAGCATAAAAATACAACTTTATACTCGTAATATGACTTTTTTCTCAAAATCTCATATTGTGTTTCCCCGTACTTTGGATATGTTCCACAGTTGAGGTTAGCAACCCCTGACTTATCCCAATTTCAAAGTTACATGTGAAACACAGCAATCAGTAATTCTTAGTGTTCTGGAAGTTTGGTTCTGTTACCATGTCGACCGTCCAGAAGAAAAAAGACAGGCTCTTTGTTTTTTCCGAGACTCAGAAACAACAAAGTGAAACAAAATTGTATGATGTATAACAGACAGTTTCTCTTAAAAAAGAAACTCCAAGCTCAACTCCTTACCCTCAGTTCTGCCCTCTGTTTTTACTTGCACACTAAAATAAAAACACACAAAAAGGGCGTTTTACGAGTGTGGTCCTGAGACAAAAGCAGCTCTTACCCATCATGTTGTAGAGGCTCTGTGGTGCAAATTGTCTCGGCATTTTCTGTAGAGCTTCTTTAAACACGGAGACGGCCTCCTGTGAATGAAACAAATAAAAAAAGAGGAGGGTGGGTGTTTGCATTAGAGAAGAAGAGGGAGACCCCCGGAGAAAGTGGCGCTGGGGGTAAGCAGTCATCCCTCCCCCTGCAGCTGCAGCTCTGACACAGTGAATACACAGCGTGGAATCGGGGGGGTCGTCGGGAGGCTGGTTCGTACAGAGCAGAGCAGAGAGGGTCTATCCTCAGTGTCACGGCTGTTAGGACGACCAGAGCGGCATCACATACTGACACTGGTATGTACAGATATATATATATACAGTGTGTAGGTGCAGCCACCTCAGGGCCCTTCTGGTTTTTAATGGAAGGAGCATTTTATTGCTGAAGCAAATGTTGAAGGTTGGAGGAAGTCGGGGCTGCTCTCGTTCTCCAGCAGGCCAACTATTCAGAAAGGTCCTTTACCGAATCTGCAGCTCCACTGTCTCATTCCTGATTGAATCGGCAGCGTTGGAAAACCAGTTATTATTTAGCCAGCGCCGTGGGTCTTTGGGGGCGAGGGAAGAGAGTGAATTTGTAGGAAAACAACCTGACGATTATCTGCACAAAACACTGGGTCCCCTGTGACACCGGCAGTTTGAAAACATGTCCCTGTTAAACCCCAGCGTTTTCTCAGTGTCCCCCTAAAGGCTCCTCAGGCAAACGCTGCACTTTATCTCAACACATTAGGTTTTATTTTACAGCGTGTAACTCGGTGCAGATTTTTTCCTATGGTAGCAGCCGTGGTGTTTGTTAGACTAAACTAAAAGTACATTTGTTTATGGGACCTGTAGTAAATGCAATCTAAAGGCCAACATATATATTTCGAAGGGATGTGATCTGCATGTTAAGCAGGTTATAGTGTTTATATTCTGTATAATGGATCGCTATAGGAAGTTGCATGTCGGACTTCTTATCACATTTACCAGCTTTATGAGGAACAATGAGGAAATAACCGTTCCTCACATTTGGAAATGACTGCAGCTCCGCACCAGATATTTTTTGCTTTCTGATGCATCAAATTAAAACAGCGACTTCAACACTACCGTGCACTTCTGCAAATTAAAGTCCCAACATGCAAAATGATTCTGAAGCACACGTGTATGTCTGATTGTCGTCCGCGGTGCGGGTCGTTACCTCCTGATGTCCCTGCTCGTGCAGCAGCTTGCCCAGGTTGTACAGGCAGCTGGTGACCGAGCTCTTGTGGGCGTGGGGGTCCTTCAGGTTCTCGTCCGGGATGTCGGCGCAGGTCAGGAAGGTGCGCTTGGCTTCATCCATGCGACCCTGATTCATGAGGATGATGCCTGTGTTCAAGTAGGCCGCTGAAAAGGAGAAAAGACGGAAATTGGCGTTAGCTTAGGCAGAAAGTCGCATGTTTCATTCATCACCATCGATGGGCCATTCACGACTGTGTGGTTGTAGCATTTTGTAGTAAAACTTCCAATCATCTGACTCCTCCATACGTGCAACATATTTGTTTGTTGTTGTTGATTTAACTAATATTTAAACGTACAATATGTAACTTCGGCCACCAGGGCATAAACGATAACCAAAGACCTTGTTTGACGATATTGTGAAGCAGCGTGGGATCATGGGAGTTGTTGTCTTCACCACCATTACCGTTTGCACTCTTAATTGGTAGAGCTTTGGCGACAGAACAGTCGTGATAGTTTACAAGTGACCCACAAAAACAGTGGAAGGAAAAAACAGCGTTCTAGTTGTTTTTAGACATTTTAAAGAATATATATGAACCGATTCTTTGATAGTTTCCTCCGAGAGAAGAAAAGAAGTCAATTGTATTGTACGTGTGTAACTTCTTTCCCTAAACGGCCTGTTCCATTGACACACACTAAGTTTCTCCCTGAACTGAAGCCACAGATGAACGGTGCTGAAAAGGTGAGTAATGACCGACTCTTTAGAGAAATACACCTTCAGGCTGGAACAATGAGCCACTGTTAATCGTCTCCACGCTCACTGAACTGTACGTCTGACCTTTGCCTGGACCCCGTGGGACACTTTCGGAGGCTTGTTAAACCTTTTTTCTTGAGCGGTCAAAGACAACGTCCAATGATCGATATGCAGCCGGAGTGCAATTAGTCCCCGTGGACCCGCCTCTGTAAACAACTCCCGATCGAGACTGGCTGTTGGAATAAATTAACTTGATGCCGCAGATCAATCTGGAAGTCTCGTCTTCCTATCGGCCGTTGACATAAAATCAAGTTAAAGGCGGCGGCTGGGAATCAAACAGCCTTTTTCTGTACAAAGAAATTTCCTTCTGCCTCTGTCCTTGGGATTCGTTATCTCAAAAGCTTGAAATTATTTATCTCTGCATCCTCACACCTCGCAGTCTTATCTGTCCCACGTGGAGCGGCTCTCAATTGTCAATTTCTAGACGTTTGTTTCCCGTTGCATGCATCAGCACTGACAGGGGACAAATAACAAAACCCACAGACAGACCAAAGCAGTATTTTCCCCCCCGATTTCATTGGTTTCTAAAGTGATTTTCTGCAAAAAAAAGTGACAGACATCAATAGAGTTTTATCACAAAGCAGGATATCTCTACAAAACGCTACAGTTTGCACTAGTTAGCTCCCAACTAGGCAGTGAGTAATGGTGTAACCTTGAGGGAAAACCCTTAACTGTCACATTCTCATTCTACCCTTAACGTGTCTGCTGCTCGGGGTAATTAATTAACCTTGTTATCGGGCAAGAACAGATTGGATAATTGCACCCTGAATGGAAATTTTCTCGTCGAACCATGATCTTGATTAGGTCTATAATTAATGCCAGGAATAAAAAGGGAAGAGACGTTTAAGGTTCTCTGTTTATCTGTCATTGACTAATGCCTGGAACAATGGGGAGCTAATTTCCTGCATGATCAGGTACGATACGCAGCTATTTGTTCTAATCAGGGAGCGAAGATGACAATGAGCGGAAAATATAGTTCTGGGGGAAAATGGAAAAGAAGAGGAACGTCAGGAAGGAAGGAGGGATTCAAAGAAGGGAGAGAGTGCCTCGGCCTGGATTCATAATAAATGACATAATGCAGTTACTTGATCTGTTGACATGACTTGGCTTTGAGAGGCCGTCTGACAGCCGTGTTGAATGTTTAATTCAGCCGTATACCCGCTGCCCTTTGCCACCTATTCCTCTCCCTTCGCATTAACCACAGCCTGTGCTCACTGTTGCCTGGACACAGCACAGCCACAACCACAAGAGCTGGAGATTGTCAATAAAAAAAAAAAAAGAAAAAGAGGAGCTGTACTTACAAGCCAGGGTTGGCCTGCTCCCAATGGCCAGCTTATAGTAGTGGAGTGCCTCCGCGAACTTGTTGCTCTCCTGCAGCAGCAAACCGCTGGAACAGACAAAAGAGGGAGAAGCGACGGCGGCGGACGTTTAGAGCTTAAGAAACTCAAAAAGAGGAGATGTTTCCAGTTATAAGCCTCTGTTGGTGTCATGCATGAACACAAGCACTTGATAAAGGAGCTCCGTTTATTTATTTGATCTGAGGAAACCACAGACATTTGAGCACAGTGTGAGTATTGGCTGTGGATGTTTTGCATTTTCCCCCTCAGGCTAAACCAGCATCATTAAATATCCTGTCAGGCAGACCGCACTCTGGGGAATACAAGACACTTCCCCCGAGAGAACAAGTCTGATCAATGGACACACACGAGAGCAAAAAGACACCATTTGTTCATGCACTTTACTTTTCAAGTAATTAAAATAGCACTAAAACGAAAGATAAGTAACAAACTCACAGGTTATACAGCATGTCAGCCATGTTGCTGCGGTAATAGAGGGCGTTTCTGTACGCCTGCTCAGCCTCCTCCATCTCGCCCTGGCTCTTCAGGACGTTTCCAAGGTTGCCCCATGCTGACAGGTTACAAAAGCAAAAGTTAATCAAACAGAATAAAAGGAGAACCCACTTGAATAACATGTTTTTTCAGGATGGCTAAAAAGCCCGGAAAGCAGCAGACAACGTTTCTGTGGCAAAGTAATCATTTTTCCTTTTGTTATTCACAGCCTCACACTGTGGTGGGATAAGTGTTTCTAACCTCTGAGGAGCACGGTGTTCAGGCTGGAACACCAAAAAAACGTTATGAGTAAAAATAGATGACACACACCGGGGGAGCTTTGTGCCAAAACCACCAGTGATTCCTATGAGAGTCGGTATGAAAAGAAGACCACCACAGTGCTATTGCACGGCTAATGGCATTACTGCTGAATGGCATAATTCAGTATCTGACAGGTGGATGAAAAAGGTTGCTAAGAGCTTTTGTACATTTTGTGCGGAGACTGGTGAAGTGTGAAAAGACTTGAAGAGGGGGAAGAGACGGAACAAAAGAAACTCAGTGGATGTAAAATGACAGCGGAAGAGGGAAACACACTGAGCTTTAATGGCTGATATTTAGTAGCCAGTGCACATCACCATGCAAAGAAATCATCGTTAATCTTTATTTGAGGTTTGTAAGGTTGCACGAAGTATTAAAGAATCTCTGAAAAGGCTGTGATTAAACACACTGTGTCTCCATTCGGGGGCTGCGTCCTTCTGAAGCCTCATTTGTTGACCGATTATGTCACAGGCTGTCCCAGTTCGAAGGCTCCGACAACTGAGTCCTTCCACCCCCCCGAGCAACAGCCCGGCTCAAAATATCCCATGAGTCATTGCGCTTTCAGTGACCTACTGTTTTTCAAAGAGGTAACGGCGGCAAAAAGTGAGGCGAAAACCTCAGAAGATTTCATTTTGAAATGTAATTACGAAAAGTACGAAAACGTTTTTAATCAACCGAAAATAATGTTTTCTGTCTGTAGCACTGTTGCTAGGTGACGACTGTAAGGGCTGGACAATCTGCGGACGCAACGGGAAGATCAGATCGTATCATTTTGGTTTTGGTCTACACGACTACATCGGCTGCATAGACCAGCTCCTCCGAAGGATGCAGCTGCTGAATTGAGACACAGCTACAGATATTAAACGCACAAGTACAACATAAATGTGTCTAAGCCCTGAGATAATGCACCTCCTTGCATTTCCACTAGTTGTATAGACTAGAAAGATACAATTCTGGCTCACGCTGCTTTTGTTGACATGTGTTAAAATATGGAACATCCCTTCAAGCACGGTTTACTTAACTGTTCAAACTCCAAACGTCTACTGGATCCCAGAAGAATATTCAGTGTAAATAAATGCAGGCAGAAAACTCTTTCATTTAACTGTGGCTCCAGTAGTGCACAGATACATTTATGAAGTTTTATGGCAAAGAGATTTCGTAATTTTTCCAGTGACTGTGTTTGAGACGGAGTTACCATTCAAATCTGATATTAGCCATAATGACTGTGAGTTGGGGACATTGCTGCTGCTGCTGCTCTGGCCTGCCAAAGCAAACAGCTGTCATGCCTCAGCTCCGCTGCAGAATCTGAAAGGGAAATTAGCTAACACAACGTGTCCTGCTGTTGCCTTGTGTGTCCCTGCCTTCCTTCCCTCCTCAGCAGCTCGGAGCACTTCACTCTGCGATCGTGACCTTGAATGTGAACGCTATTGAATATTCTATCTCTTGTTGAAGCTGCCAATCAGAGATGCTGATGTTGGCCTTCCACGCGACACGCGGCCGCCGGTGTCATGCAACAGATTGGATGACGAGACGTGTGATAAACAGTAACATTTGGTATTTCTAAGAAGGAGCGTGGCCTTTGGTTGTAAAATTCACGCCAGCTTCACTCTGCCTCTTACTTGTAAGAACTTGAATATCTAGTGGTAAGGCTGAGTGATGAAGACGAGACACTTTGAAGAAGATTTACTTTGAGTTATTCGGGCCAGCAGCAGACTTACAGAGTCAGTGCACATGAGCGGAGCGTACATGCATCAGGGAACATCTTGCTTTTCATTTTGCCCCCATGTTATCAGGTTAGTGCAGCCACACTGCCTGCTTTGAAGCTACTTATTATTAGCACTTCCATTAATTAAAATGGACTAAATGTGGATGTTTACTGGCATCATATTAAAAAAACAATAATTTATAACCCGTGTGCATGCTTGTGTGAATGACAGCGTGCGTCAGTGTTGGGTCTCACCTTTAGCAGGATTGACATAAATCCCTGACCTGTAGAGCATCTCCTCATTCCGCCAGTCGCGGTTCCTCATGACAGTTTTGACGCCGAACAGAAGAACCAGGGCGGCGCTGCAGTACACCAGCATCGTCCTGAAGGACCGGCGTCGCAGTCGGACGTACAGGGACCTCATCCCCACCGCTACCAGCAGGCAGAAGCCCATGCTGGGGATGTACAGGACTCTCTCCGCTATCACAAAGCCCACATAGAAGAACAGGTTTGTGGCAGGGAGGAAGGGAATCGCCAACAGGCCTAGAGAGAACACCACTACATTCTCAGAAGTGGGCAGTGGAGTCCTGATCTCATAGTACTTCTTGGTACCATTTTGAGCACTGTTACTGTGATTGCCTGTGTGGGAATTGTTCGTATGTTCATGATTGTTGAATTGGTAACTGTGTCCATTGCTGTGTCCGTTTTTTCCGTTGGTGTAATGATGGGCTTTGCCGTTCGTCTCCCTGCTTTTAGCTGTGTGGTGCGTCCACAGGCCAAACCAAGCCAGTAGGAGCAGTCCAAGGTAGAAGACCCCCGTGTGGAAGTTCCTCGAATCAGCCAAGCTCCTGATCAAAGGCAGGGCGTCCATCGACCAATCAAAGCTGAGCATGTCCGGGCAGAGGAGGAGCCAAAAGTTGACGGCGGGCAGGTGGAAAAAGGTGAGGAACCTGGCGAGGAGCGAGGGCGAGTCGGCTGCCGGGTTGTCGGAGTTGGAGAAGTTGGGCGGCTTGTTGCCCATCCAGTAGAAGCGGCAGGCCAACAGCACGGCCCCCCAGCCGGCCAATAAAAACACATTGAGCAGCAGGTGGACGTTGTTCCTCTGAAAGACAAAGACAACACAGACTGAAACCTTCAATAATATGGAAAGGAAAAGAACGACTGTTGGGGATAATATATTGCACTTCTGAGAGCATCCGACGGAGAGCTAGTTTTCTGGGTGGTTGTAATTTGACCCCAACTTTGGACTGGAAATGAGACGTAGAAATATCTCATCTTACTTCACTTCAACTCTCCAGAATAAAACGGCTACGTGGCCACAACGGTGCAGCCTCATAATGCCAACTGTAGCAGAAAGAGTCTTTAAGACCAAGTTAGAAAATGATGACAAAGTAAAGTAAGTTTGATATGATTGGTTTTGGCTACTGTGATTATTTTGGAAATAAAAACAGTTCAGTATCATCTATTTATCTTTTGATATTGACTCTTTAAAACCCCTTTTTATACCAAACAAGCAGGAAAAAGGGCACATTAACGTCTTTTATTCAAGCCTGAACATTAACCCCATTGTTTATAAATGTCACTTTAAGTGACTTTATATCATAACTCTATATTCATGCAGATATTTTCCCCCTCCATGGCCTCTATAGAAGTCTCAAAAGAAACACAACTTTATGAACTCCATTCATCATATTACAGACTTGATATTAAACACTTTGCTAAATAACATGGGGAAATGCCTAGATATTTATAGTGTGTTTGGTTGTTTAATACTTTGCTGGCAGAGCTCTGAAAAGTGACTGGACATATTTTCCCACAGTTTGGATCCAAAGAAACAATCATTTTATTCAAATTGGAAAATGTTAGAGATTTCTCGAAACCTTGAGCAGCAGCGTCCACTCAAATCCTGCAGTAATACCTTGTTATGAAAAAAAGAAAAATGATGCCGTACTGCAGAAGGCCCCGAAAAGATAGAAAATGTAAATGTGAGGTATGCGGAGATGGTTTGTTGCATTAGTCTCCACAGACTGAATCTAAATCTCCAGGGCATCGCAGTCTGGACGTTTTCTCAGACGCGATCCTTTTCAATATTTAAAGCTAAACCCCAGGCACCACAGGCTATAACCCCACATTACCTTCATACCACTGGATGTCATCTTTCTCCATCTGCACATGCACCAGAGGGCACAAACGTGTCTCATCTGTGATCATAAACGTCAGCCCAGCCACTGCTTTGAGGGGGTGCTATTGATTCCCTTGTCTCGTCCGTTGTCATTTACAGATTCAGTGACCGCTGGGGACACGTGGCTACGGGGGGGGGATGAAAATCTTTACTTTCAGAGTAAACTATGCATAAAGAATTCCCATTTATGTTCATATCTAATGTATAAAAGTGTTTTGCTTGATTCAAGTCCAATTTATTTGGGTTTTCTTTTTATTTATAGATACATATAATAAAGTTTATGAATAAACTGTAAAATTTCAAGCCACTATTACATTTCTTTGTCATTAGGGTTTGAAAACAAGATCTTTACACAAAGGTTCAATATATATCTATCCATCTTTCAATCTATCTATAAAGAAATTATCAGTATCAACATCGGCCCCCAATAATCCATATCATCGGATTCTAAAACAAATAAAAATCCTGACTATCTAGTGGTTTTGATTTTATGGTACAATCAGAATATTACAGAAGAAAAGAGAATTACCTAAAAATTCATAATACTATTTATATTATTCATATATTATAATCAGGAGCTCAGACAAGCACCAGTGTGGTTAAAGCATCACGTTTGTATCCAACACTCCTGGCAGTTTTTGAAAATATCACTAGCATGCAAAAAGAAATCAGCTGGTATAAGGTCAGCTGTCAAAACCTTCAGTGGAGACCTGACAACTACCTGCGGTGCATCAGTTTTTTTGTGAGGATATACCACCGATGAAGAAGTTGTTCCGTCGCCTGGCAACAAAAAGGTCATCGTCTCAATCCACATCCCCGTTTCTCATTAATTTCAGCAACTGCCAAAACTGTAACCGTCAGCTCCCCATGGAAATCCAGAGGGAAAATGTGGGCTGGACACGGAACAGAGTAAATCCCAGAGAACGGCCTTTTATACAGAATCTAAGAGTATTAGAAAATTACTCTCAGATGCTGTTAAATAACAGTGAAATAAGAATATGAAGTCGTTGTGCTGTGCAGGGACTTCACATGCGAGAAGCGCTTCAGCATGTCGTCTAATGAACCTTCTTCAAAACCGACTGTGACCACAGTCCAACATAAAAACAAAGAGCACAGCAACTGAAAACAAAACAATGGAGTCTGTGTTTAGAAAACCTTAAAATTGTCCTATTAAAAAAAGCCCAATTTCCTGTCGAACTGATGTCAACTCTGTGTCTATGAATCAACTTAATTAGCCGTCGTGATTCAAGGGAATCGTGCATCTCTGTTACTGCTGATTGTGGATTTGCCTTCTGAGGTAAAACCAGAAATAGACACATCAAGAAGGGCTGAAGGGATCGATCCTTCTGTAGCAGTTAAAAGAAACAGTTCAGTATTATAGAAAACATTGAACGTGTCTGTATTCTAACCCAGAGATCGAAACCACACTGACATCTATACTATAATTAAGAGGCTACAGCTCACAGCCAAGAAATGAATTTTCCGAATCGTAAAACTCCTTTTAGGGTCAGATTCCAGAAAAAGTTGCAGCAGCGGCGTCTTAGATTTCTGAAATACTTTTGTTTTATTTATATCGTATTTATTTTTGTACAAATCTTACGTCCCATATTTTACAAATGAATAAGATGCCAAAAAACACTATCCATAAAAGTTCCAAAAACTTGAAAATAATGTGCATTATAGAAAATTATTTACCTTTTATTTATAATTTACACATAATAAAGAAAGACAAATGAGGCATTTGCAGTACAAGACCTACAAGAATAACAGAACCATTAAAATCCCCCGTTCCCAAAAAAGTACAACTCTCTCTTCCAGCCTAACTTTAAAATCTGTCATCCGAACTGCATATGAACCCTCAGGATGAATGGATCCCCATCATCATCCTCTTCGAGTCTCACACACCCACACAACGGTTTTAACGTGCCATTTCATTCCCTCCCTAAAACCACTGGAGTGTAGAAACAGACGTCCTGCAGCCACTTCTCTCTCCACGCAGGTGAGCTGAAACTCTGCAAAAGGGATGAAGTGGACTGAAGTGGTCTGCGAGGCCCCATCGAGGTTGTTGAGTGGTGTTAATGCATCTCAATCACTGCTTCGGGGGGGAAATCCAGCTCAGATTTAACAGGCTCTTCTACGACTCCTCAAGACGACTCTCTGGCACAAGCGAGGGCTTTCGAGACTTTCGCCTATAGTGGTAAATTAGAGTGCTCTGCAGGACAGACGGACAGAGCAGGTCAACAAAGACTCGGGTGTTATGCAGACAGCGCAGCGTGCCAAGTTCCCAACCACACAACAGCCTCGTCGCCCCTGAGGGGGTGTTCTGTTGTTTACGGCTGATTTATTTTTTGTTTTTTGATTCTGCAGAGCTTTATTCTGGCTGCAGCACAATGACACGGCACAAGTGAATATCCACCTCTGCTGATGACAACGTGGCACGTACTCATCCATACCTGGCACTGTGACAAACAGATATGTCAACCCGACTCTTCCCGGACGCAGCCCCCCCCCCTGCTCAGACAA
Source organism: Hippoglossus stenolepis (assembly GCF_022539355.2). Taxonomy (NCBI): domain Eukaryota; kingdom Metazoa; phylum Chordata; class Actinopteri; order Pleuronectiformes; family Pleuronectidae; genus Hippoglossus; species Hippoglossus stenolepis. The sequence continues at coordinate 23,121,664 of NC_061487.1, read as the reverse complement.
CACCATTACATGCTCGTGCCGCACTTGCACATTGAGATTCCCCTCGTTTTCATGCAGCATAAAAATAATCCATTGATTCCACACGTTTATAACCCCGCCAACTTTCTACGGAAAATAATTGAACAAAAAATAAATAGATTGGCAGAGAGTAAACAGGAAGTGCTCCAGAGATGTTCTGGAGGACATATTACCAGGGGACAACATGAACCTCACGTCCATTATGTCTTGGATAAACAAACATGTGCATCCTCCTTAATATGCCTGCGGTCAAAAATGTCTGCCATTCAAAGGCATAAGTTCAATTACCAGCCCCGGCAACGGCTCCCCGGGTGCTACGGCTCTATTATGCAGGAAAAAACCGAGGCATTCCAGCTTTGGGTCTTTTGTCTATAATCCAGTTTAGTTTGAAATAAGTGGTTTTGCACAACCCGGTAGGAGGCATGAGGGCAGTGTTTTCTTTCCCCTCCCTTTTGTGTTTCAAGCGCAATCAGTTCAGAACTGAAACAATTTAGCCTTTATGGGGCAGGCGTGTGAATAAAATATCCTTAGAGATGAAATGCAAATCAGGCCAATTAAGGAATCCCCATTCGTGCCTGTGGGTACCCCCCCTTTTTCCTTCAACACTCTGATTAGGTTGAATTGACCGAGGAGAAAACTCAATCTAAGAAAAAAGAAATTCTAACATCCGCTTGAGAAGTCTTGAGGCAAAATGAAGTGGAAAGAGCCCAGAGAGGAATTTAATTAATTAGTTTGGAGAATATTGCTCCATCCTCTGGGTATACACGGGCTTTTTTTGAGTAATTGGCCGATGCACACCTTAACTTTTTTAAATGCATTTTAAGGAAAATCCATCACATGACACATCTAAGTTGTTCATCAAACGGCAACGACGTGACAGAAAGCACCTCGGAGAAAATCTTACAAAAGTAAAAATGGCATGTCCGACCATCGACTCCTCTTCATCATTAGCGAGATCAATTGTCTGCGCAGGGCCTTTCATCAGATTCTGCTTCACATTGATGGACTTGTAATAGAAGTGAAAATGAGCACGGGGTACCAATCAGAGAGCATAACCACCTTCAAAGCCCTCAGGCACAGACACACACACACACGGCTCCGATTTGGTGAGAACACCAGATCCCCTTTAAAAAGTCTGCATAAATCTTTCTGAAGGTTTGATGGATGGATGTACAATCAGCTTGTGTGCTTTCCTCCTTGACTGCTGGATCAACTAATCAAGCTTGTGGCTGATGAACCACAAATTCACCATCTATCTCCCCCTTATCAGCAGCAGCTGCTGTGATCCCCTCCTCGGAGACAGTAAAGAACCTTTGGGTGTAAAACCTGATTGTTAGCAGGCAGGACAAGATAAGAGCCCAACTATTCACTTCCTAACAACGTGTAATGGATTACCAACAGCTGGCTCATGTTTTCCAAATGTGATTAAGCAGAGGTTTTTTTCACCGTGAATCTACTGACTGGGAAATGTGCTTATTTGCTGTGTGAAGCTGAAGCCAGCTGCCGATAGAGTGTAAATAAAGATGGACGAAACATCTTCGCTTCCTCCTGTTGTACAAAAATTAAGCTAAAATACTCTGGATAAGGGTGCTGCTATATATTGTTATCTTGTTATCAATGGGAGCCTACGTGTGACCAGTAGTGATTGTGGAATGGAGCCAATGGTACCCGATCGCTTTGACTTTTTAGTTTGACCCATGTCCCATCCACTCACATGGAGAAGGTAGGGTTTACGACCTATAGTGCATCCAACCACCAGAGGGCGACAAAGATGGTTTGGCTTCACTTTTGGGGAGCTGTCATGTCGTCCATCTTTATGTACAGACTACGCAGCAGCCAGTTAGCTTAGTTTAGCACAAAGACTGACAACATTGAAGATCAGTCTTGCTCTGTCCAAAATGTACTCTCCAGTACCGTTAATACTCGTGAATTGACATGTTATATCTCGTTTGTTTAATGTGAAACAATAAATCTGAAAATGAAAGTGTGAAAAGGACATTTTGGTTTTTACGGAGGGTTCATTCAAGAAGTTACTTTGCTGCTAATCATAACTTCCCTCAAAATCCACAAAGTTTAGATATAACGTGTGAATTAATGGGCTTAAGAAATACTGATTTACTCGATCTCACACCATTGTTTTCGTGCTCTTTTCATGCTCTAAGCTAAATTCTGTACAGACGTGAGTAGTATCAATGATTTAATGCTCAAAAACAAGTGTTTAATCACCAAAATGTTGAAGTATCCATTTACATTAAACAAGACTGTGGTGACTGATATACAGTCAGTGTATAAACACAATGTTTGACACAAGACGGATCAGACCATGAATCATCTCATGGCACATGTGATAAATTCTCATTCCTGAGACCAACTGCATGGAGTCTGTCATCACTTCGGCACAGATAACCCCAGATAAATGACAGTGTGTAGTTGACCTCAAGTCAAGTGAAGTGCTGCTGGACTGCAGGACACGTGGTGCGAAAGGGTCACGGAGTCCAACCCCGTGTTGGACCTGCCTCGCACTGCTCATGATCAAAGCTTTTAACCCGTGTGAACCCATCAGAAAACCCAGAGAGTCAGCTGGTCTGACTGGTGGATAGACAGAGCTGTGAAGATGAGGGAGGGAGGGGATCTGTCTGAGAAAGAGCAAAGGGGCGGCAAACAGTACAGTGATGAGCAGGAATTTGTTGGAGACTATTGACTGTAAAAGATTAAAGATGAGAGTTTCCATCCATGCGGGGGTGTGAGAGCACGGAGGAGGTAAAAAACAATGTGAAACGAACCCACACAACAATATGTGGTGCTCAACATCCATGCTAAACATTTGTCTCGTTTGATTCTCGCTACCTGTCCCCAAAGACCTGATGTGAAAAAAAGTAGTTGGAATTAAAACGCATGTGGTGAAAGCAAATAAATCTCAGCAAGCGAACTTCTGACCAAGACATCTTCAAACACATCAGCTCATGCTCTCTCGGTCGTGCTTCTATTAACCATAATCACTGAACCAACACGGGATCCATTTCTCTCTAAACCTTCACTCAACATTCCAGCTCGCCTCGCTCTGCCTCACTTCCACTCACCCTCTTTAAACACACTTATTCTAGATGTCCCAATCATGCTAAAATAAATGTCCTCTTTCCATGCCGAAGCCAGATGACCCCTGGGTTAGGGGCCGCGAGAGGGTCTCTCCACTGCCCAAGTGCCAAAATCAGGGTGGATTTATTTTCCCATCAGTGGCAATCAGACATCAATAGATAGATAATGGCACAGGAAAGACACATCACTTTCTGCCCCAACCAGAAGGTGCCTCTGGAGGGGGGGTGAAATGTGAACTTACGGGACGGGAGTGTGTTCTATGTTGTAGGTAGATGGGGGCTGAAGTCGAGGGAGGGCCCGAGGAAAGGAACATAAACAGTTAATCAATGGAAAATCCTCCACTTCTCCAAGTTTTCAGTGGTCACCGAAACCCGAGTTGACAAATTGTGGAAAAGCAGCGAAACTTCTCCGTACGTCAATTTGTCCTCCTCACGTTAAACTCGTGCACGAGCCGCTGACTGGTACAACCAAGATCCAAGTCAGCCATTTTTTGTTTTGCTTTTCTGTTTTCTGCTTTTGTTGCACGGGTCACGCAGCCACACGAAGGTCTCACATCATAACTCACTCCCTGAAAAGCCCCCTGAAAATTAAACAACTCTAAATTCATCTTCAGCAGTACTCGGTAAAAAAGCGACGGCAGTAAAGGGTCAGACAGGCCAAACAATAAGAACATAATCACAATGGAAAACCAAAGTCAACTCAAACCCTTAACATTTCAGAGGAGATATTTATTGAGTGAAACCACAGCCACGGATTGAAAAACAAACTCACTGTTCCTGATTTCGGGTCTTTCGCTTCCCCGTATTTATTTTCTACCGCGAGGGCCAACCAGTTTGTACGGCCGCTACTGCAAATCTGCTGTGACAAGATGCTGATTCAAGGTCCTGGGAGGCGGGGGGGGGCACTGTTTTGGAAGCACGTTGCCAGTTGTATCCCGACAAGATCAGTCCTGCCCATGCATGGATTCCCAGTCATTACGACGCATTTGGGAGATCAGAGCCGTTTTATTGCAGGGGTTTAGAGACGCTCCCACAGAACATGCATGAATGAGACACACAAAGCCAGAGCTGGGGTCCACAGTTAAGCAGATCTACCGTCGGGGGTGGGGGGATGTCGGTTACTGGGTTTAGAAAATTACTCCAATTGTATTTTTTTCCTCCCGTGAACCACTTTTACGAAAAATAGCTCTCCAGCGTGTCCCGTAACGGTCGACCGCGACAGGATGCTATTTGTTGCTGTTTACACTGGCTAGTAACAAGAACGGGAGAAACTCGGCAAACATGGAGCGTAAAGAGCGCTTGTGGTTCGGGGAAGATGACGAACAGCGGGAGTAAGCGTTGACCATGAAGCAGTCCAGATTCAAAATTCAGTCCAAAATGACTGATGAAATGATAATGTTCCACTTGTTTGCCAGTGGACTTGACAACGGGTGAGTGAGTGTGTGTTTGGGAAATGAACGACAAAATAAGAGCTGTGTTTCTTCACAGGAAACTGAACCACTGTGACTGTGTTTTTGGAGAGAGACTTGATTCCACAAGGCTGTGCTTAAAGTACTCAAAGGTATTAAAATCAATTCCAATGATGCAATATGAAAAATGTCGTCCAAAATCACATCATCCAAATCTTAAGCTCCTGTTGGTTTAGAGGGGATTTTTGCTCATTGTTCAGCTGTCTGGACAAAACTTGACTTGGTTTCAAACTTTTCAACTGTCACTCTCACTGTGCTCAAAGCCCCATTTTGGGCTGTAGGACATTTGTTTCAAATCCACTGCTCAGCTACATAGAGCAGAGCGACAGTCTGTGGTCAACATATCGAAGCATTTTGCAAATTTAGAGGCAGATATTTCCCTCGGGACTTGGTAGAGACCAAAAACAGAGCTAAGAGAGTGAATATTAGGAAGTTGCAATACTATGCAGTAATGGATAAAGTACTGGTAGCACTGTAAAGTACTGTTACTTTTGAGGAATGTTCACATTCTACTCAGGTAAACCAGTTCTTCAGTGTTACATTAAAAAAAAGGGGGACAGTGAGGGTAAATATGTGATACCAATTCTATATTAATAATTATTTATGATGGAATATATGAATTATATGATGAAGTTAATTAAAGAACATCTTCAGGCTACAAGGCTCTAACACATTATTGTTTCAAGGCTTACACACTATTCCTAAGTGCGAGTACCAAGAGCAACCAATTAATTCCAGTCAGGCACTTTGCAGCCTTTGTTTACAACTGATCATTACAAATACACACAGTCGGCAGTGTATTGTGTCCATCTAGGTGAAATTAACGCTGTCTCATACAACATCGTTGCCAAAAATACTTCACTGTGGTTAAAATGCTGAGTATTTATTAAGAGAGAGTAAAGGCTCAACTGTTTGGTGATGGGATGTTATGTGTGGCTGTTGTGCTGTGTTGCATTATACAGAGAGATGTTTGTCATATCACTTTAATATCTGGAATGTCCATATATTATTCAGAGACATAAATCCACCTGCAGCTTCCTAAAGAATTAACAGAAGAATAACTATGAGGTGCAACCAAGAAAGTTGTCAAATGAAAAAGTTTTTGTTACATTTGTAAACTGTAATAATAACAACTAAACAGGCTGTCACTGTAGCCGTGGCAGCGGACTGGTCGGGGAGTATCGCAACGGATATTGTGGCTGTTTTTCGTCACAGTTCCAGTTTCAGAAGAGGTTTCAGAAGTCCAGTGCGGCTGCAGCCAACCGGCACAGACACAACGCTTCATTGCTAGGCAACACTGTAGCTGTGGATTCTCTCCTCTGAACAATGAGTTACACATCTGTTCAAAGATCTCTGTGAGTCACGTGCGCTGCAAAGTCCTCCACAATCTGCTTCAAATCCAACGTCTCAGCTTGTTCGCTCTCATTGTAAAATAAAACCAATGCACTCAGCCTCTCTGGTCTCACTGCTCCTCCGACACTGAGCTTTACGAGCTCTGCTGTCACGACGGGGATGAAGAGAAGCAGAAGAAAGGTGGCGAACACCTCGCTGATGCAAGAAGGGGACAGAGAAGTCTTGGCTGGAATGGGAATTTTAGTTGTTTTAATTGAGGTTAGATGCAATTTAAGAGCTAATCTCAACCATGACCTTATGATGACATTAAGATTGCGGTTCAGAAATGAGAAATAAAAGAGATTACACAGATGCACACAAAACCTATCCGATAGAACAAACTCAGGTCTAATTTCCAAAGAAGAGGTTCCATTGATCAGACTCACAAGATCTTCAGGAATAGGGAGAAAGAGGAAGAACGCTAGATACAAATGACAGAATGAAAAGAAAGGAAAACCCCAAACGATGGAGCAGAGAAGTGAGGGAGCTTTAATGCTGTGGGAGTATGCAGGCAGCGCTTTGCTTTCCCGTCGGCCCCCGAGCATCCACACGTCCCCGAACTCGAGAGCTTGATAACTCAATTCTACAGCAGCATGCCCGGAGACTACCAATGAATCTGGGGGATTGAGAGAAGAATTCCCAGATGTGCTGGCACAGAAACCAGGCACCTGTATGTCTTGTGTGCCTTTTTACTGCAACACCCAATCCTTCTGCGACAGGACGATGAGACGCAACACGTGAACATTTCTACATGTGATCAATCAGATTCACAGCAGAGTTCAATTTGTATAAAAGCTGCAGCGAGGAACGGACACGCCGCTGCTTTGATCCTGCAAAACGAAGGGATTTAATTATTCTAGGTCTCAAAACTATGCTGGAATTTCCTTCTGCAGATCCTAATGCGAAGAGGGATTCTTTCCACAATTTGCATGTTTACAACCGATGGATTGTCCCGTGTGGCTTCGCTTCACCACTGCGATAATCACTCCAGTGTGTCGCAGTGGAGAAATTAGAAATTGGGTGAGGGCCAGAGTCCATTTAGTCCACATGGTCGACTGACTGTTTAAGGACAGAAAACTGCAACTCAGCACTAAAGAAGAAAGAATGGAAAACAGTTAGAGGGTACGAGAGGAGCAGCAACGAGGGGAAAATAGCTGAAGATGGTTCCACTGGTGCTTCATCACAGGGGATATTGAAAATTCACTACATTGTTCCACAATCACTGAAATATCATGTAAATGAGAAGAGACGTGAACAAAGACAGACTAAGAGAAGAATGTATTCAAAGTTGTTTGGAAGTCACTTCACAGATGTATCTCTAAATTATTCCTCCCATCTTTTCGGTGTTCTCCTCAGATCAGAGACACATTCTTCATCATAAAACAACTTCTCAGTGTAGTTGATGAAGGAGCCGTTAGAAGAATATTCACTGTCATGAAAATATCGCAGCTGTATAAACTTCTGTTTTATCATTTCGAGTAACACGTATCTTTTGCGTCACTACACATCAGCAGGATCTTCACCGACATCTGATCACAATCTCCATGAAGCTCGTGCTGTGTTTTTCTGTCCAAACCTGATCCAAAAACAATATCATTTCAAATCTAAGTGTTAAGTTAAGTGTAACATGGGTGACGTGGGTGTTGGGGCAACCTCGTCATTTCTATGTCAAAATATGACAATGCACGTCTCCAGAATTAAATTATTTTAAGGGTAAAAAACGTTCTGAATCAGTGGCTGACGGAGCATCTGATAAAAATCACTACACACACTTCCTCCTGAAGACGTGTCAAACATATGCAAGCCTCATGCAATGGGAACACAATGAGATGATGCAGCAGAAGGGGATCAGCGGATCGGCCCTGTCATTTGTTTCCCTTTTCCCTTTTGTTTGTGTAAAGTGGCAGTTTGGCCATCCTGCATCTGAATGATTACATTTCTCTTGTCCGTCTCTTAAGAGTTCTGGCAGCAGTTTATACAGTTTACTGGATGTGTGGCCGCTTGTGTTGATGAGCATTGCTAAAAAGCCTTATTTACTCTGATGAGTATACAAACAGCCAGTTAAAAAAAAATAAAAAACTCCCAAAAGCACAACTCATCCGGCTCTGAACAACTTGTTATTATCCATTTTTACATAACACAACTTCTACATAATTTGTGTTTGTCTACAACTGGGGTTTTGGAAGATGTTTAAAATTATATATTTTTTAATTGAGCATTGTTTTTGTTGAAATGCCCCCTTCAATTTCATATAAAAAAAATTGAGATAAATAGATATTCCACAAAATGGCTGACAAAGGCTTACACAAGTCCTGTTTTACACTGGTATTGTAGCTGGAAGACTCAAGTAATGCAGTTCTGGCTGACTGATTTTACATGGCAGTCTATTTGCTGAGGCCATAAAAAGGAACCATAAATAAGAGCTATATGGTCGGACACAGAAACAAAGGACCACATTGTATTTTCACTTATATCATAGTTTGAAAAAAAGCTTCAAAATGTATGCTTTTAATTGCCCTTTGAATGTGCTGGAGGAAAGAGGATAACTTCATTGACGTAAGAAGAGGTTGAGAGAAAATACACGGAGATTGTCTCGGTTAATTAAAATCATTTAATTACTGTGAGCCGGTTGCTGCAAGATTATATATATATCCGTTAAGGACATTGTGTGCATTTGCTACGAGGACACGCGACAGGACGTTGGTGCTGTGGGACATTCCTTTCCAGAACGAACCTCTTACATAACGCTGCCACTATCGATTGTCAGACACGCTGGCTATACAAAGAACTGGGAAGCAGTCGTTTTCATCCACAAGCAAAGCAAAGGGGGGAAATCTGAAATCTTTGCATCAGTTTTTAAACCAACACAAGGTTTTGTTTGAGGCATTTTCGTCCTGCGCTCTGTTTTCATCTCCTCACAGTCGGCCCAGGCAGGGTCGTGGTGCTGGCTTGTCGCTGGCACTGAGCCTGTCAGGTTCACTTACGCCTGATGAACGGTCGACCGAAGCAAACCCAGCTCAAGTCACTTTTCATCACTGGGGCTGCTCTCGCCTCATTTTACCCCAAAAGCTTTGACATTCAGGGATCGAGAGACCGGTTCAATCATCTGTGCGGGGAATGTCTTTATTACCTTTATGTGCCTCGGATCCAAACTGATAAAGAGACAGAACCGTTAAAGCTTAAGACACGGTTTGACATTTTGGAAAAAATGCTCATTTGCTTTCCACTCTGACGTCTCTTCAGTTAATATGCCTCCAGCAAGGGGTTAGCATTAGCTTAGCAGCTAACAGGAAACTGTTAACAGGACTAAAAGGAAGCAACATCTGCCGCCATGATCAAAGCTCACTAAGTCATATCATCTCCTGCAGGAGAATACATGTTGTGGTTTCATGGTGGGTTGCGTGCTTTCTTGGCCGGGAGCAGAAAATTCAAGGAGTCTCTACTGGTTGCCTCTCAACAACATAAATTACGACAAGACTTCAGGCTACCTGTTGCCACCTCCTTCGAAGGCTACATGTGTAGACCGATGGCCTCACAGTGCTGCGACTACGTTAGCCAATGTCGAAGTTCTCCTTCCAATGTTGGATTCCTCTTGGGTGAACTAATCCCAGTGGCTCAACGGTACAGTAGCAAACAGTACAACGGTAAAGTCGGGATAAACTGGTGATGCAAACGATCATCTTATTTCAGTTTGGCCTTCGTAGTCTACAAAGACCATTCCCGTCAGAGATTGATGAAAACAAGTCCCAGAAGGATACGACCCCTGAATTGGGACACAGCTTATGTGCTAAGCTAAGCTAACCTTCCACTAACTGTAGCTTGATTTCAAAAGACCAGACATGAAAGTGGTTAAAAGTAAATTTGCATGTATCCCAAAATGTTGAGCCAATACTTTAAGTTGTATCATCTACCTTTGTTACTTTTTTGTTTTCCGACAACTGTGTTTTTGTTTTTGCACACTTCCTACTGGCCGTCTCCCTCCAGACGAGAAGCGGTGGTTTGTATCCCCATGTGAGGGGCAGGTGGGTGAGGGCAGGGGGCGCTAGCTGAGCCCACCGAGCCCAATCCATCACACAGTGACAGGAGCCATTAGAGCATGGAGGAGCATCTGTGGAGCCCCAGGTAAGAATGCATGTGGCAGGGTTTGTTTTCCTCTTCCCTCATCTGATACACAACAATGTCATATTTTGCATGTCGGGTCTGTAGCGCATATACATACACACCAAGCAGTGTGTAATCATGCAATATCACATGTACACATGTTTGAAGGGACCTCCCATCTCACACTCTGATCCATCTCCGACACCCCCGAGGTAAGGCCTCGTCGGCCCTCACCAGCAGCTCAACACCTGAGCTCACAGTCCAGCTCCCCTCTCACCCTCCAGACATATTTCACACACACACACAGACACACACATACATCTCAAGCACTGACCTTGCACTAATAGCCAAAGTGTGAACAGAAAACCGGAGGTGTGAAAAGATAAAGTGTGTAAGCTCGACATTCACGGAGGGGCCAGCTGGGTCTTGTCCCACATTTAGAAAATCATTTCCCAGCGGTTGCGTTGTCGCATGTTGGACATGGACAACAAAGAAATGTGCAGAGGAACATCTCAAGTTCCTCTGAAGATAAACCTGAGCCTCGGTGTGTTCAGGGGGCACCAATGGATGCACAGTGTTGACATGACATCACTGAGATGATATCTCTCTCATCCAGTTCACACTTTGAAAGCGTCGGGCTTCTGTATTGTGTTTTCAAAGGGTCGTTCTTGTCATGGTCACGTCAGCAGTGTCAGCCCCTCGGGGACTTTGGATCAAACTGCACCTTCATGTCACAAACCAGTGTCGCCTCCCGACAGAAAACAACTGACACTTTCTCTTTCAGGTTCAGATGTGGATGAGCAGTGGGACATTACACTATGTGGAAAGGTCCGCATTCAGACAAATTAAAACAATGGATTCTATGACTCAACAAAGCTGCTCATCAAACGAAAATGGGTAAAAATTGTAGTGAAAATGTTTCGATAGAATTATAAAGCCAGACAGTTCTTGTTTTCCCATATTTACAGCTTCCATTCAGGCCAATTTCACTCTCAACAACTGTCTAAACATTTATTTTACTGCTCAACTAACAAAGACAGAACACCTTGGGACAGACACTTTATTGCATTAACTTATGGACTAAACACTCGGAGATTACGTTAAGGAGAATTCTTTCCTCCGCTAAATTAAGAGCTCAAATTATGTTTCAGTGTCTCTCATTGAAAATGAGCCCTTTAACCAAGGCTGTGCAGGAACCGTCCCGTAAAAAGCATATTTTTCCACATAAACTGTGGTTGCACCACACGCACTCGCTGCTGCCAACTGTGTTACATGTGAATGCTATAAAGTCATTGCCTGTGAGTAGCTGGATGCATAATAACACATGATTATAAAGGCTTTAATCAGGCAACTGCTGAATATCACCATAGTAAAGGTCAGCTTGAGTAAACAATTTAATGACTGTTTCCTTTTACACTTTTAAACACAGGACACGTCTTGGAAAGAACTAATTATGTAAGCAGTAGTCTGTGATTGGCCCCGGCTATCAACACTATAAGTGTTTGTGGGTTCAACGCTAAACATGTTTGTTATATAGGAGGTTATGTGTCATAAAAAGCTTAACTGCTACTTACTGGAGGAACATTCTGTACGAAAAAGGTATTTTATCAGGGACATATCGAAGAAAAGAAGTCAGAGATTCTGAGATAAGGTCGTAATAGTATGAGAATAAAGTCTCACTTTGATGAGATGGTCATGATATTACAAGATAATATTATTTATTCTTTTAAAATTACAACTTTATTCTCATATTACAAATTAATATTGAAATAATATAATTCAATCATTCGTGTAATACTATGAGTTTATACTAGTAGTATTACAACTTTATTCTCATAATATCACAACTTTAGACTCTTATTAATATATTCTAGAAATATTACAACTTTATAGGCTTACTTGTAATATTACGTATTTATTCTTGTATCATTACAACTTTATACAGGTAAGATAACAACTTCATACTTGTAATAATATGGTTTTACTCTTGTAATATTTCGGCTTTATTCTTGTACTTTCAGTTTTTCTTTCCCTTATGCAAGGTCATACTTCTCCACATGTATATATATATATATATATTCATGAAAGTGTCTTTTATCCTGATGGTTGACCCTGATTTACCCAAAGAGCACGATACACTGCAGCAGAACACATTAAGGTTGCACCAGATCTCTTAATAAAAGCTTTCAGCAGAGTTTGGATGACAAACGATGCCAAGAGCTTGGACTGCAGCGTCACCGTGAACCCGACATATGCTTATTCAATTACTGCCTGAGCACCATTGTTTCCCTCCGGTTCCCTCTGTCTTCTCTCGTTCTTTCAGCTGGAGGAGTTTGTGTAACGCTAACATGAACACAAAGAGAAACAGTCCTGTGGCGAATGTTTAATGTTTAATCCCCTTTAAAAGATTTTGTATTGCCCAGGGACAATTAGAGTTTATGAATGGAAGAAGTGGATCGCTGAGACGCGGACACTGCACAGACAAAAGCCTGCAGGAGGACACACATGCACAGTAAAATTACACTTTATTCAATATGACAGTTCGTCCTGACCTCACTTAAACATGCCGTGCTTTAATATGAAATGTCTATTTTCTACTTTCTATATTTTATTTCACTACAATCCTTAAAGAAAAAGAGTCTTTTGTGCATGATTCTACAGTTCCGAGATCAGTTATATAAAATTAAACTCATGCAACATATAAGAAATAAATCATAATAATATGCATGCATTACCCTCTGATTTGTATGCATAGAGTCTGCAGTTAAATGAAGGAGCCGCGTCGTGAATTACCGTGAATCTCCGCCGCCTGTAACCTTCAAACCGCACACAGAAGCCGTAACGACACAAAGGGAGATTTGCAGCCGATATAAAACTCTAATGTAATTGACTGCACGCCACAATCAGATAAGAGGGCTCGTTTCACTATTTCCAACGTTAAATGTCAAATGACTCGAGCCCAGTGGAGAGCGCAGTAATAAAAAACGGAGCGCCGGCCCATTGTGGCCTGTCTGTCACGCAACGAGCTCTTTAGTCCGACTGATGCATGTTCTCCAACGAGGACAAGGCCGAGACACGGTGACAGTTTCTGTTTCATGCCGAGTTTCCCTCTTATCACGGAATATAAATGTTGCAACGCAGCTTTCCCGTTCTTACACCCTGTTTTGGGGAGTTTGCGGCCAAGTTTTCAGCACCTGATAGATCTCCAGCCCTGTATTTATTCTCCCTGTGATCCCTTTCAGCTGTGTACAGGAATTAATGTTCGTACAGGCGGGTTGACGGCTCGACTTGCCTTGAGGAACGACTCCCTCTGCTCATTATCAGTCAAAGTAACGGCCTCACTGCAGAGAGACAGAGACAAATGTACACGCTGCATTAGTTATTAGACCCGTTTGCCGTGAGGACGAGAGGCTGGGTCACAATACTGGTACGAGTCTCAGAGGAAAGATGCGTCTCCAAGGTGACGTGACTGAGGTGCCAGCTCAGACGACCGGCTACGGCAACGGCAACTGTCAGCTGAGAGTTGCATCATGTTTGCAGAATGTGCTGCAGCATCACTTCCAGGGGGGATGTGCTGCTTTACAGTTGTCTCTCTCAGCAAACTGACAGAAAAGTTTCTTGTTTTTCCAAAAGTGCCTGACAGCCCACGCAGTTCCTTCTTTGTCTCCTCGATGCCAAGTGTGAGCGAGCTGTGGCCTCACTTCACCCCCTGCTGCAAAATATAACGAGATCCCTCCTTTCGTTGACTATTTATCATGTTAGTAGAACATGATACTTTTTCATTGTGATTTATGTGTACAAGAAAATACAGATGTTCAGTTGTAGCCTGGAAAATAAGGACACGTATCTAAAGTCTTTAGGGTTTTCAATTTTGTTAAAATAAAACCACCTTTCTTGACAACTTTAATTCTGAATCAGATAGATGGATAGATAGATGGATCTGAATTGCTTAAACTGTTTAAATCTGGTTAATCTTTTATGAAATATTATGTAATACAAAAGGAAACTGTTTACCAACTTCAAAAACACTTTGTAAAACATGAATTAAAGTTAACAAGTTGTATTAACACAACTTTATTTTGTGTTACCAAGTGTTGATCAGCTGGTTAAGAATCCTCCTTCAGATGTTTTTCAGATGTTAGTGCACCTGAGCTGTGTGTTAGTATGAAAAGTGCCACATGACTAGAGTTTAATTTATTTCTTTTAATGATCATCACTTTGTTATTTTCATGGCTACACTGGATGTGCTGTGAACACATCTGCCCCGGAGACACTTGCCAAGTTCGTTAACCGCGGTGACAAACCATGAAAGGAAAGACGGCGCCTGCTCCGTGCCAGAACTGCATCTGTCAGCCAGTCCATGTGTTTTTCAAAAGACAACGAGATCAGCAGGGTTTGTGGATTTTCAATCAAAAAGTTGAGAATCTGTCAGGTCTGAGGCATCATCTCTCCTCCAGCCCTCTCGGCCCTGTTTCCTCTCTGGTCTAGCCATGGCTGACAAGCCATTAAAGGGCCTGTCTGCCCGCAGCAATGGATGAGTCGTACTCCAGAGGACACGGGGAGTCAGATAAGACTTAAATCATGAGAGGACAGTGTGGAGAAGGCAGCAGCAGCAGCAGAGGCCCTCGGTCTTCATTACCACACAAAGCTGCAGGAGCAGAAAAAAGAGGTGGAGGGGGGGTGGGGGTGAATTCTCACTTCAACTCAACTATTTCCTCTCCTTGTTTTTGTCTTTCTTAGTTTTCACCTCTCGTCCTGCTGACACCTATCGCTCCTCACCACCTGACCCTCTCATCGGCTGCTCCGGTGCACTTTACGTCATGTTTGCGTGCACTGCTGAATTTGTCATGATGGGCGGAGAGTCATGGATGTGACACAACCCAGACAGCAAACAGTAAATACTTCTGACAGGAGCCGCCGGGCGAAAGGGTCATTTACGGCTGGATGCTTCAAAAGCTTTCACTTTTATATTATTTCAACGATTTCCTTTGACAAATGTTTTAATTTTCCTCTCTTTTAATTGGCCTGTGAAATGTGAATATACAAGCAAACGTGGGCATGCGCACACACACACACAAACACACACATTTTCCAGCTCAGGGACCACAGATGCAAATCATCTATATAGCTCAACAGTTGTGTTGTGCACAGCCTCTATTAAACCAAAGACACTATCCATCAAGAAGCAATGAACATCTAGGGGTCGATGGGCGATTAGCTATATTCTCATCCTGAGTTTAGTTTAATTGACTTAATTGGTTCTTAATTTGGATGTTTGTTAGCGAGAGGAAAGTCATTTTAAAGATGGAGCCACATGATGGGGACAGATTTAGAATTGAATTGCAGTTGTGACCTGAGACTTTAACCTTGTTACCAATTAAGTCAGTTTAGTCCTGAGGCTGAAAAGGTGAAGTTTGTAAAGATAAAAGTATTTCCGAGTTTTAAAGCCATAATGGTAGTTATCATTCATAAATGTAATCAGATATTTGTTTCAGAATATACATCAATAGATTCATTTAAATTGGAATCGCTGTCATTACATCATAACTGAATGTGCCTCATGCACAGACTCAGATTTGAATATTCAGCTGTTTGATTTCCTTTCAAACATAAATACATATGTTTTTACCTCAGCCAAGGAGATTATGTGATCATTGCTGTTTGTTTGTTAGTCCTTTAGCAAGATTACGCTAAAACTACAGGGTAACGGGCCAAGGAAGAACCCGTCATTCTTTGGAGCGGATTTGATTGAATGGGTTGATCCAGGAATATTTTTGTACTTTCTTTAAACATCGCAAGACAATTTCCGAACATTTTTAGGAAATAATGGAGATCTTGATGAAACAAATACTTAAAGTTCTGATATCTTTGTGCAATTTGGTGCAGCTTGATTGAATTTAAGGGGACTGTTGGGCCTGTGCTCCTTTCCTTGGCGGAAGTATGCGCTCTGCCGAGTGCCAGATATATTACAAGTTTGCCAGAATCTTGACAGCAGAGCAGATGCAGGAAATCAGATAAAAGTGAAAAAGCTGCACCACAGGGCCGAGAACAAACTTGTTTACCTTGTAGAGGAGCATGATGACCTGTCGCAGCTTGAGCTTGTGGAAAACGCAGACGTCATACAGCGCTGACACAGCCAGGACGGTGACTCCAAGCTCCTTCCACAGCATGCTGCAGGCGGCGCAGGCCAGGCTGCAGAGGAGCCACGCCACGAGCCGCCAGGGCCCAGCGTGGCCCCGTAGCGTACAGTGACGCATGTAACAGAGCAGGGACAGCAAGAAGAACAGAGCGGCGCCTTCATCGGCCCTGCCCACAACGCCCGCCACCGCCTCCGTGTGGATGGGGTGGGAGGCGAAGAGGAGGCCGGCCAGGAGGCTCCACAGGCCTCCTCCGAGAAGCAGGCGAGCCAGCGCGGTGAACAGGCCTGTCACAGCTCCATGGAGGGCCACGTTAACCAGGTGGTAACCCCAGGGCTCCAGCCCCCCCACAGCATGGTTGAGGCGGAAGGAGAGGGTGCAGAGGGGCCGGTAAGACTTATGGCTGCCACTGTGTGTGAGTAAGGTTCCCCAGAAGTCATCGTAGAAGATATTTATCCAGGGCGTCTCTGGGAGCAGGTCCTGATTGGTCTTGATTGCACGGCTGTAAAGAGAACACAAATGAAAAACATGATTTATTGATGATGGATGGATAAAGAATTGATATTTGATGGAGTACTTATGACATTTCAGTCGATTCAGGGAATGTCGCTGCTTCACCGCTGTGCCACATTCAATAAAATAGTTTATTGTACATTGCACTGCAGAGTCTCTGAGGAGAGTGCACAGTTATTCTTTACCGGTGTGGACTAAGCAGAAAACATAGGTTGCTGAGAAATGAAACTTTTCATTGCCCCCCCCCCACGAGAGTGTGGTCATGTGGCGTTCACAAACAAAGAAGCAGAGTGCCAGCGCTGAGCTCTGGGCAGCTTTGCCGCCGCAGCTACAGCCTTTACAGCTGTGGACTCAGGGGATTAGGCAAGAGCACCACACCCTGAACCACAAACAAACACAGGCAACGCAGTAGCGGAACGCCATGTTGGCAAAATGCAGACTTCGAGAGAAGGGGGCGAGACACTCGACTATACGGCAGCTCTGAGGTTTTCATAAGAGGACGAAGCAGCAGCGGAGCTAAACAACGAGATTAGATTGTTTAAGGACTTTCCTAAACAGATTACACGTATTTTTAGCCTCTATTAGGCTACGTAAGAGGTCAGTTGGACTTTCCCTCTTTAAAGGGATGAACCTGTGTGACCCAACCTAATGCTGCTACATCAGCCGCAAGCTGTGTTAGTGTCGGAGGCTGAGGGGAAGTCCGGCAGGGGTCAAAGCGGGGACAAGAAAGGCATGACTCTCCCTGCAGGAGCTCTGTAACGTTAAACGCATTTTCGGTCTTTTCTGCCTCGGTAAGAGGTGCCGCAGACCTCTGCTGCTTCCATTGGGAGATGGCGCTGCTGATAATTTGAAGACAACAGAGGAAGACCCCGCAGAGAGGAGGTGGCTGGCAACGGCAGAGCAGAAGTGTTGTAATTAAACGTGTGATGAATGGGACATGACAAGTGATAACAAGCCAAGTGCACCAGGTTGTAATGTGTCCTCAACGGCAGCCACAATTAACACACTCAATTAGTTTGGAGAGTCGGGTGGGGAAAAGATGCCGACATCTAAAAGTAGCACAAGGCGAGTCGTAAATTACGCTTTTGAATAGATAGTTTTAAATAAGCATAAAAGTGAGAAAACCCCAAAACGGTCGACTCAAGAGTAATGAGCTGCTTCCTTCAGGATAATAACACTTCATTTTGGCAGACGTCCGACGAACAACCACTTCAGTACCAGAAAGCTGGTGGGGGGGGTTCTGTGGGTTGCAGCTTAATCACAAAAATGAGCTGCGGAGGGTGAACGGAACCTCGTGATGGATCCAAGGGAAATAAATACCTGGCCAAAGAACGTCAGGAGGGGCACAGAAATAAACAGCTGGGATCTAATAGAAACGCCTGAGAGGTCAGCGCGCACATGATTGGGTTTCTCTAGCGAGGCGGCCAAAGGCTTTAAGAGGCCGTATAGCCCCGCTCTCCACTTCATGACTCACGCGCGCCAGTCTATTTCCTCTGGCCCATTTGTCGAGTGAGATCTTCATTCCACCGCAAGATGCTCGCATAAGAGGCATTATGGTTCATTTACATCTCCGAGCTGTTTTGGAGACAAGTGCGCCCGTTTTCCACTGCGCGCTGCGGAGGAGCCAGTGAGGCCAGATACATTATATATTGCCTCAAAACCACAGCAGATTTTTTTGTTTGTCTCTGGCAGCAACAGCACAGACAGAACGCCAGTGCCAGTCAGAAGCCCACCGAGTTTATGGCCTTGGCTTATTGCTGTGCTTGACGTTCCCCTCTCAGACTGTCTCCTGCTTATGTCACGCACACCGGCGAGCACCTAGCGTTTGAAACAACAACAACAAAAAGGGGGATACGCCCACAGCTGATTAACACGTTTGTTACTTATTCCTCTGTAAACTCACCATGACCACACTAGTCATGGCGAGTCTCCTCAGTCTACGGCGACTCATTAATCCGCTGAAATTTCTTCATCGTCCCACGTCTCCACCAGCTCAGAGGCCAGTTGGAGAGAAAGATTGAGTTTCTGCGGCTGCTCGGGCTCATTTCTCAGCAGAGCTGGCAGCGAGGAGGACCATTTCCAGCTGGGAGCACATTCCTCCCCTGACCGCCAGCCTGCACGCCGACTCCCACAGGAACGGGGGGGGGGGATCATGTCGCCGCTAACAAGAGCAGCCCCTGAAAACTTCTCTGCCTCCCCTTCACTGTGTCTTGATTCTGCCACCGTCGATTCATTCTCAGCTCCTCTAGATCACGGCCACGCACCACAATCCGTTTGCTCGTCACAATATGAAACAATTTCTTTTCTATGTGAAGTCTCTAATTGTTTAAGTACAGCTCTGTTTGTTTAGTCTGCTTTCAGACATGAAATTTGTTCAGACACAATTTTCTGGACATTTTACGGTTTGTTTATCTTTCTGACGTATGAAGGACGCAGCAGCAGATTGTCAGAGTCAGACAACAACAGGAGATTTGGGTTGCGGCAGATGTAGGAATTGATTTGTAAATAACAACATTGACCCTGGAGTCTACCCTCATCCCCAAAAAGTCATGAATTTCGTTGCCTTTGCACGTTGACATCTATGTCTGCGTCTTCTACATCGATGGCACCTCTTTTTCATACTGAGATGTCTGTGTTCTTCATATCTTCATCAAGATGTCCTCTATTTTCTGGACATTTTCTGTTGTATTCACTTAGGCTGACTCGGACAATGCTAGAGCACTTGCAGGAAAAGGTCCTGCAAATGTCCTGAGCAAGACACTTGGACATTTGTGTTCTCACATGCAGCCCCTCCTCCAGAAAAGTTCAGGAAAATGTTCGGACTTCAGTGCACGTGTGAAAGCAGCTTTTCGTCTTCAGCTAGAGAGATTAAGGTTATTATATGAGGCTTTTGTGCCTGCTGTACACATTACACTGTACCACTTATCTGAAAGACTGTTTTGAACTCAGAGACCCAAGATGTTTCCGTAATAAAATTCACCAAACCAAAGATGCTGCAGAAGAAATCGTGTCTGTTGATTGTATCATCAGTGTGACTCACTCTTCTCACAACTTCACAAAACCGAGCATTTTGTTTCTGTTCCCAGTTTGTCACAAAGCTGCATTATTAGTTCTTCTTTTTTCCTCCGACCCCTAAACCAAGATGGAAACAAGAGTCTTGTTTGTGTTATTCTGTTTGGAAATTCATCACTTGCATAAATTAGCCTCTAACAAAGGGGGATTGCTTTCACAGAGCAGTACACCATGTAATTATAAACCCAGAGTAAAATCAATTTCCTACAAAAACCAGAGCCCTTTTTTTTGCTGAGTTTAAAAGCATTTCCATGAAAAATCTTCCTGCCATCTCTTTATCTCCTTAGCTGAGAAATAATCATGTGAGAGCCAACCCCTGGAACAGAGTCACTCACCATGTGAATGCAGGAGCAGGATGAAGAGGAAAATAGCCCGGTTCAATGACAGCAAGATCCCATGTAAAGAGGCTTTCAAAAATTGAAGATTGATTCGCTCTGGGCGGGACTCGCCCACATGAGAGATGAGACTGATATTGGAGATCAGATTGAAAACCAAGGACATGTCATCAGGGCTTTTCCTTTACAACCGCTCAATGAATATGAGATGAAGGTGGGAGCGAAATGGAGGTGCAAAAAAAACAAAAAACGTCTTTTGAATCTGAAGGACACAGCCATAAACACTAGAATGGCAACAGTTCCCTTAAATTCAATCAATCGGCACCAAATTCCACACACTCAGATATCACTTCCATAAATATACCTGATTTTTTTCATCAAGATCAATGAATTATTCCCTAAATAAAAATGTGAATTCGGGAAAAAAGCCTTTTGCAAAGAAATAGATGACGTCCACTTTCAGACGTGCTGAAGTTCAGATGTGCACCTTTGACCTTTGACCATCAAAACTCTAATCAGTTTATCCTCGAGTCCAACTGAGCATTTGAACCAAATTTGAAGAAATACCGTCGAGGGGTTCTTGAGATATCGTGTTCACATCAGGATGGATAGACGGACAACCCAAAAACATAAAATTTTTGTTCTTTTTTTTTTTATCTCGCTAAAAAACAAACAACCCAACAAACAAACAAACTGACAGAGGGGAAAACATGACCTCCTGAGGAAGGGGTAATGAAAACCATCCTCATTAAAGTTAATCACACACACGAGAAAAGATTTGTTTTAAAGTAACAGATGCTTTACGCAGCTCATCATATGGGAGCAAGCTGGTGATAATTCAAGTAGAGAGTACGTACATGTATATCAAGATAAAACGTCAACTGAAATCTAAATCACAAGCAAAGCAGCCGTCTGAGTATGAGTCAGCAGTTCCCACTGGATCCTGCCAGTTGAACCCGTTGACCCAAAAACTTAAGTGCAGACAAGACGCGATCAATTAATCATATTCCCACTGGCTCCACAGTGGGAGACATCAGAACAACCGATGCTCTTTCTGGATAGCGAAGAATGGAAAAGCCGCCATTTCAAATACAAAGCACATAAAGATTTCCATTTGTGATAGCATGTGAAAAGAGAAATCAAATGTGGCGGGTGTCTGGAGAACGTGATCAAAGGTCTGCCAACGACATGTCACCACCCGGCTTTAATATGTGAAAGGAGCACAGTGGTATTTTTAGACTGCCCACGGAGACACCGGGGTAGCCCGCTCACTGTTTCCGGCACGCTTTTGTTTAACGTTTCTTCCCATGGGCTAGCAGGTCATTAAAGGCAAAGCTCCATTGCACTCACAGTAGCTAATATTAGCAGACATAGTTAAGTAGAAAAACACATAACAGAGAAAATACACTAAAAAGGTCTAATCCCCCATAATTTTAATCCGCTATTTAAGAAAATATTAGTCTGGCATGCGCCGAAATCTTTTAATGACATGGAAAAATAAATCGTGTCCCATTTTGTGTCTTTGGATTAAAGTGATTAATGTATTCAGTGCGTCAGAAAAGCAAATCCAACTCTGAAAAAAAACCTCATTTGAATACATCAATTATTAATGCAAAAGGTGACGGAGATGAAAAGCACAGAGATGGAGGAACAGAATTTGTAAAAAAAGGAAAGAAAGAAAGAAAGAAAGAAAGAAAGAAAGAAAGAAAGAAAGAAGGGTAAAATTTACTGTGTGCTATTTTTGCTGCATTGTTGCAAACAGCTTCCCAAAGCATGGGGATAAAGATGGGACCCGCCAGCCATCGGCGACTCAAGCCAAACAAGATAAAATGTAATCAAGCGTTAACGTTTTAAGACTCGCTCAGCCAGGGAGGAAAAAAAACCCCACCTGGGTCCCGTTCAACATGGAGAAAAACGGTCCAGATTTCCTTTGGCCCGGTTTTCACAACTCGCTATTTCTGAATCTTCAGGCCAAAATGTAATTAATAAAAGCGTCAGTGAATGTTTGGGGTGTCTTAGCTTCAACAGGCCGAGCAGCACAGTGAGTGAAAGAGGACGGCCGGTGAGAAAAAAACGTTTGTTAGTCACTGTAGCAAACACACAGCACCACCGGGGCCGCCGTAAAATCCCTATTGTCCAGAATGAATGGCTGCTTTCTTTCATTTGACATATGTGATTAGTAAGCCTATAGTAAAAGCTCTCAATAAAAGAAAACAGCCTGAGGGAGCGCTGGAGAGGACGTTGTTTTTTTTTTTCCTTTTCACCACAAGACAGAACTTTTATCATTCTCAAAATATTAACAGGTGTTTTGAGAGAAAACCTCAACTAATCACATTTTCTATAAAAAAATTGCCATTTTTAAATTGATTTAAACGACTTAAAAATGATATAGTTGTACAAATCCAACCTTATTTTCTTGGCTTATATAAATGTACCGTTCCTGAGAGGCTGTTACACTCCGATCGCTGGTTGTGGACACCTGCCTGCCCTCCGTCACTGTAATTAATGAAAGGCAGGAGATTCAGGATGGATGAGATACTGGTGATGGTGGTAAAGGTCAGGGACGACGGTAATTAGGCCGAATCTGGGCCTGAAGGATTCTGACCTTCAACATTCTTACCCTCAATATCATTTCACAAGTGTTGTTGTGTTTACCTCTTTGTGTATCCATGCTTCTGCTTCCTGCCTTAATGTAAAATTGTCTTCCCTTTTGCTTCTGTTTAATTTCTAGGTAAAATGTTTATTATTGATAGTTTGGATGGTTTCACTTTCTTACTCCTTCATTTTTTCCATTTCATGGAGAAAAGAACAGCACTTGACAAATCGACTACACTCTGTGGAGCCAATATGTCTAACAAGTAAAACCACAAGTAAATCAGCAACATCCAGATTTTAGTTTGGATCTGCACCAAATTGCAAATTGATTTTTTTCCATCAATATCCATGAATTAGTTACTCGTAAATTGGCAAAAATGTCAGCGGACACTCGATCTCACAATGTTACAGAAAGATAAAAAAATATTCCTGGATCAACCTCTTTTTATAGTTCCTCAGCAAAATGTAATGGTTTCTTACTTGGTCCATGTCCCATCCATCTTTTGGTGAAGGTATAAATACACAATCCACTAAGCTTCCTGGGCATGTTTATGTATTTATGAATATATGTTTTAGTAACCTACTTTATTGTGTTCATATCCTGAATGTGTGTTCACACATTTAAAATGCACAGAAAGAGATCGTACTAAAAGGAAGCAAAGTGTTTTCCAGAGTTCAAGATGCAACACTGTTGGTTTCACCCAGCAGCACTCCCTAACTAAGTGGAAGAGGTCTTCCCATCAGGGAGGGTATTTGCATTGCTCCACTGGCACAATCATACACACTCACTCCATTTCATGGCACAGTAGACAAGCAAACACTGGGACACTGAGACACAGAGTCTGGAGAAGGGCGAGCTCATCCAGCTCTACGGAGTGCTTCAGCTCGGTGAATACCCACGCCTGCTGCCTAGCATCCCTGATCAGCCCTTTGTTCTCTGCAGGACAGGCAGGGGAAGGCATGGCCGGAATACTGATCACCAGAGCTAACCATGGCAGCCAGCAAACCAACCAAACAACCAACCAGTGAGCCACACTTCTTTCCCAACCAACCAGGCGGACAGAGCAGGAATCCTGGCAGCCCGGCATTGAATCCCATAGTGTGAAGTTGCCAGAGGTACTTATGAGACCTGCCCAATTCTGTACTGTCCAGCAAAGGCCTGAGGGCTTCTGCCATGTGTGATAAAGCTGCCTGCAAGTCCATCTCTATTATTTTCATTATGACTTTCTGACAAACAGATGTCAAATTTTCAAAGCTCAAATTATTTTTTTCTTCTTAAAAACTTGCTTGTAAAAATGTTTAATGCAGTCTGACGTGAATGATGAAGATGCAATAGCTCTCTGCTCACTCAACTGCACATGTCACTCACTATACTAAAGGGAGCATATCGCATTCAACTTGCATACATTAGTTTAAATTACCAAATTTTCAAATGTCTTTGCTGCACTTTGGTGTTTAACCTAAAAACTCAACTGACAACAGCGTCCTTCATCACTACTGTTGTATTCTAAACTAATGACGTTGACGTCAAAGTTATATTTTCAGTCCAAGTGTAAAGTTGGGTGATGTTTATAGTCAGTTCCAGGTGCAAAAGCCAATTACAGGAGCTGCCGGTGCAGAGAGAGCAGAGCGGGGTGATATAGTGGGCTACACTGTGATTATTGTATCCAATAAATCTGTCAGCATGTGCAGGGCAGTGGCCAGACAGCAGAGAGCTGCTGGGTCACCCCTGTGGGCCTCTCTCTCCCTCTCGCCTTCGTTCTTTCCCCCTCACACACATCCCACTCTTTCCCAAGCACCAACTCGTCTCTCTTTCCTTCCAGCTAAACAGAATCTGTCACTGCCTCTAATCTTCCACCAGCAGCCTCAGACGGCGAAGCGCAGTGGGCAGTCGACTTTCCCCAGCTCCAGTTCAGATGGTTTTCATAAGAGATGGTTTAGTCCTTGAGGGCGATATTCAAACGGACACTTTGCACTTCCACATGGTGACGCAAAAACACCTGCTGTCCACACTACACTACTACAATGTTAATGGGTGCAGGTTTTAAACCCTGCCTCCTCTATGTTAGTGGACGGGACATGGGCCGAAAAAGTCTATGTTTGCGTGTATGTGTTGGTCTTTAAAGTATGTTTGGATTTAATTAGCAATTGGATGCTAAAACATGGGGGTGAAGCTTCATGATTGACAGCTGATACAGACTTGTGATTGGTCAAGAACTTGTATCGACAGGACCTCAAAGCAGCCGCTCCGGACCACGTTCACTACGGCGCCAACTCTGGCTCCAAATGATGTCAAAAATCTAAAATACAGTGGTATCCATCTTCCTTCTTAAAGTCTAGGTTCACCATCTTAGTTTTGCATATTAGCGTGTTAGTATTTACCTACTATGCTGGTGCTAGACGAAGAGCCAGGAGAGAACCAAAGTTATTGAAAGTGATCCTCAGGGGAACATGAAGATCAGTGTCAAACTTCATGGCAACTCAAAAGTTGTTCAGACATTTCCTTCAAGACACAAATGTAGATCTCTTGATGGAGACTCTGAATATATAATGAGACGTCATCGCAATCCATCAGTAAACCAGCACACGTCTTTAGCACAGGCACAAATTATCATTGACCACAGAAAAAAGCATTCAGCCTATTCATTTAGGTTTTACTGAGATCTATGGAAAAACTATCCTTTAATAAAGATATTACACATTGAGCTATGTTTGCTTTTCTCGTGAACTTTACTTGACCATATTTGTAGATTCTTACAATGACAACGTTACGGTCGCCTAATTGAAAAATTCAATTTTCTCTAGGTCATCTCAGGCGTTTTATCCAATTTATCACTAAAATGGAAAAACTTGACCAAGCAGGCTTTTATCAAATAAAAGTCACACACCAACAAAAACCAAGAACAAGGTCTTTGTTCTCCAACTAGTTCTACCTCTGTGTTTCCCCTCAGCCTGACCCATGTCTAATGCTGCGGTAGTCACCCAGACTCTGCCTGGATGGGGCCACTCCACAGCACTCCTCACAACAGGAGGGCTTTTGTCACGCTCTGACCTTTTTGGCCATGTGGTAATAAATTAGTTTGATTTGTTCCTCCTCTCCTGTTTAGAGTGCTTCTCCTTCGCATGGGAAGGGAGATCATTGCAGGGCTGCTATTCTAGGGCTTGTGGCCTTGTTGCGTGCCAGACCAACACAGCCCGACCCACCAGCAGGCTGTTTAAGTGTTCTGGTTTGGAGATGGAGGATGTTGACCCATGCAAGGGTTAAGCGAGACCTTCACCAGACAGATGGGACCAGCGTTGCGGGATGGAAAAACCCTGCACATGCCGGGGCTTGGAATAGATCTCCTCCGCCATCCCTCTTCTCAAACCTTTTTGCATGGAGGGGCTTTACAAGGCACAGCAACCCTGAAGGATGAGCCTGAATCATGGGCGCATCGCCGTGGAGGCCTCCGCTCACTGATGTTTATTGCATGGAGGCTTAAGTGCAGCAAGAGCCTTTGAGAATGCCAGTGGAGCAGAAAGGAGAAGACATCTTTAGTGCCCCGACCATCTTACATGTTCAGCATTTGAAACAGCTGTGTGATGTCCCCGTCCTCCTCCTCTCGGCTCTTCTGTTTAAATATGAAGAAGCTGCCTGAGTGCAAGAGGACTCAGGAAGCTCATCCTCCTGCAGGCGCTGTGATTAGTGGCTGTTTTCTAGAAGCCCTGTGCAATCAATCAAACACAAATATGAGAGAGAACCAATCAGCTTAAGGCCCAAAACGGTGCAGGAGAAAACATCCTGCACCCCCTAAACCGGGGCTGCTTACGTCTCTCTCAGCCCAGATCATAGTGTTATTAACTTTGTATAAACCTTTACAGCCCTGAAGCTGCTTTGTAGCTTCTCCCAGCTCCCCACAAGGCAGCAACATGAGAACAGCATGAGAGCTTATTTGGTAAATTGGGAAGTACACAAACACACACACGCGCACACACACAAAGAATCATTACATTAATGAATGGCAGTGTTCAAGGATGCAGCTCTGAGTGATCTCATTAGATACCATCACAACAGGCCAGTGTTCTCACACTGCTCTCAACCCAGACTTTTTCCAGCTCTCCCATTTGGGCTCCACGTCCAGGCCCTAATTGAAGGCACATGTAACCCACTCACACAGAGATCTGGAGCCCCCGTCGACAACAACGTGTGTGTGTGTGTGTGTGTGTGTGTGTGTGTGTGTGTGTGTGTGTGTGTGTGTGTGTGTGTGTGTGTGTAGCCTGTCAGTGTGTCAGTGGAAGGATGGGGGTTTGATGTTCCTTCAGGACTGAGTGCAGGTCTTTCAATAACAGGACTCGACTAATGCAGCTCTGATGGCTGATATCGCCGCCTCATTAACTTTCGCTTGCTCTCAGATAGTCACGGCCCGTGTGAACCTGTGCGCAGGGAGGAAATCAGGTCGGTGCAAAGCTAATCTGTTATTTATTTCAACTTAAATTGGAAAAGGAAAACCAGGCTTCGGGGGAGTAGATGCTTATATTCTACACGAGGAGATGAAAGATCAGCTGTTACCGTGGGCTAACACTTGGTAAACAGAGTTTAAATACACAACTGAAACAGATGAAGATAAAAGTAAAGAAACAATGAGGAAAGTTAAACCTTACATTAGCTCCGTCTCCAGGGCCTGGAGCTCGGTATGGATGCGAAGGGGACCGCCTGCCATAGCGTGAGACTGCACCACCTTGTAAACCCATAAACATGTCAGAGAGGAACAGCCTCTTGTGTGTTTTTTTTTTATAAACGCTTTGTCTTCCACATGGTGTCAATTAGCATTTTCGCAAAGGAGCTCTTTTTACGCATTTAGATTTTTACAGCCACCAAAATCACACAAAACCGCAACGCCTCTGTAACCAGGGCCTGTGCTTTTTTACAGACTTTGGATTTCCTCATTTCGTTTTTTCCATGTAGAAAATGTGCAGAATCTCTCAAATGCATAAATCAAAACAGCGAAAATGCACGGCTGGGACGCAAGTTGATCCCACGCAATGAAATCATAACTTCACTTTGGTCCCGCACCAACTCTTCGCGTTGCATTTTACACAAAAGCACGACTCCAACTGTCACTGTAATTGTTTCCCTGCAGGTTTCACTACTAAACTGATGACTTGAATCCATCCAAAATGAAACATCTGTTATTACTTTTTATTTTCCAAATATTAAAAGACCTATCTAAGAAATGCAAAACAGACATTTGTATAATACATCTTCAGTGTACATGTATCTAATAACAGGTCTCTGTGCCCTGAAACGGCCTAAAATGGAAAAAACCTCCTCCATCAGCAGTGAATGCTTTTGTGTCTTCGTGTCTCCTTTGTATCGTATTGAATTGTCACTCCTGTCTGTATACGCACCACAAAAGACTTTCCCTCAGCTAATCTCTTTCTCCGAGTCAATAACATTCACAAGCAATTTTCTTTTGTTCCCACTGACGGGCTACATTGAATTCCAAACTAAAATACAGCAGAAACTGCAACAGTCAGCACAATTTGATTATTCTTTAAACCCACTCGATCAATAGTGGCAGTTGTCAGGTTTTCGCACATTCGTCAAAATATGTATACAACAAAAGAAATAAAAAAAGAATAGCACATGATAATTGAATTGATAAGAAAATAAAGAAAGTCAGGTGTTAATGAGGTTGTATCATTCACTGTGAATTACTGTGGAAGGAACTTAACACAATCAATTGGATGAAGTGAGCAGAAATCAATGTGTTTGGCTAAGTCTCCTCTTCAGAGAGCAGGTACCACACAACACAGATCCATAGTGTTGGAGTCGGGGGGGCCGAGCTGGTTAATGGTAAAACAGACACCTGATTGTGTTTCTGTTTTCACAACGATTACAGGGAGAGTGGCTCCATGTCAATATTACCCTGAGGGACTTGGGTTGAAAATTGAGAAACATCCCTCGGCGATGATGGAATTCTGAGCATACACCTACATCTTCTTTTCATTAAATGACGTCTGTGTTTTATGAAGCAAAACATATTTTTTTAGATCCTACTACAAATGTGGAAGTTCAGGGCGGCAGCATCGGCCTCAGAGGTTTCGGAACTCGTATTTTTTTGATGAGGGGTAATAAAGGTTTTTGACATGACTGAGATCAGATGTTACAGAGAGTTGGGCTGCATCCATACCGATAAGTTTTGAAACTAAAATGATGTTGATCCACATCATGTGCGTGCTGGAGTAAACAGGAAGCAGTTGGTTGCTTAGTTACAGCAAATGAAACAGAGCAAGTAAGACCAGCGACGAGGACGAGCTGTTGCAATGTTTTGTCTTCGTCGTTGACAGTGGAAGTCGTGCCTCAACCAATAAGGAAGCAAATGCAGACTGCGTCATCTTTTCCAGAAGTCCTTCTTTTTGTTCATATACTTTTATCCCTGGAGTCTTTAAACTAGAACGGGGCCAGCAGCATTAACAAACTTCTCAATTTCAGGCGCTCAAAAACTCCAGAGAAGCTTGTATGGCAGGCGTACACGTAGCAAGCAGTGATGCGTTTTAAAACTAGAAAGTAGCAGCCTGGATGTCGCCTTGGTAGCTGTAAATAGATGCTGAGACATACAGGGTGGAATTCTAAACCACAGATCCAATTGATATTTTGGAAAGAAATTCTAAGCCCGGTGTGTAGATGGAGGATTTTTCAGCCCAACAATTCCTGAAAAAACTACTTGTATCTAAGAAAGACTGTTAAATTCTACAGGCAGGACGGTGACCTGAATACATGAAACAAGGAATGTGTTGTGCTCGGGCTATTCCAAGGGGTAGTCACTTCACTTTGATGTTTCCACACATATTCCTGGTTAGCGGCAGAACAACAAAGGGCCGTGTGGTGCAGAGGACCGCAGCATTAAAAAACTGCATGTGATGCCTCACTCTTGCAGATCTGTGCGGGCAGATGCCATTCATGTGGTCCAATGGAGAAAACTGGTGAATGACTTTATGGAGGATCATAAAATGACATCCCTTCTACAGTTTAAAACCATCACAATGAAATTCTATCTCAGGAAGGATGGAGATTTCATTAAATTTGCGATCATTACCATATACATGCCTCATGTTAATACATTTCCAGGGTGGTGCCATCGCAACGAGCCCTCGACAGGAGTTTTGTAAATTAGCGAGGCTTCCGATGTAATGAAAGAAAGAAGAAAGAAACCTCCCCGACATGTGGGTCAAACATCAAAACACACTGCTCTTCAGAAAGAGGGACAAAAAGGAAACTTAAAAAGTCCGGGGATATAAAGATTTATGAATGCAAAGTCAGACATGTTAGAGGGTCGTGGAGACAGAGGAGCATATATTAGGTTTTTAAAGCAGTATCCAGACTTCTAACGCCTGTTGTGGAGGTTATTCAACTGATGGCGGCTCCTGGGACTGTGGCGTTCTCTGAATTGTTGAGTTGTGCTGAAGTGCAGAAGGGTTTAATTCACTTATAACACTTTAATTAGTGGTTTCGATTTTGAGCTAATTCTGGAAATGAAACAGAAATCCCTCACTCAGGAAAAATGTTAATCTAACCCCTTAAAGCAAACATCTCATTTAATTTAATACAGTTTTATTATATTACTGAAATCCCAATGAATTTATCCACATTATCAGCTCAGCTCAACAAATCGTCAGCAGAACCTCCAGAGCCACGTGAAATCAAAAACCTCTTTCTCTCCTCTTTGCTTAGGCACATTCAATCAGATAGAAAGACTTGCATTCATTGCATTTCTGGAATACTTGTTGGTGGCATATTGGAGGTGGAGTGTACAAAGGCCGGGGGAGTGGACGCTGAGGCACCGGGCCCCCAGATAGGAGCACAAAGGAGCCCAGTGGAGCCCGGGCTAAGTGAAAGGGTCCTCACAAAAGCCTGAGAAGAAGGGTGGCTTTCTGGGTTGGGTGGTTTGGAGAGGACAGAGGATGCAGACCCAGGGCCTGTGCCCACGCACTGAGTCCCGGGTCTTGCTGAGCCGCTGAAGCACAACCATGTGTGGTCCATTATCACGAGCAGCGAGCAGCGAGCACCACGCCTCCCTCAATGGGAAGACGGATGCCCTCTTGCTGATTCCCCCAAAACCTGGTAAGAAAGGCTCGAGGAACAAAGACACCCGTCGCATCGGGAGGGGGCCAGTGAAAAGGTCGCAGGAGCATGTCTGCATAGGGTTTACTCTTCTTCTTGGGAGGACAATGGAGCTGACAGGTGTCGGGGGAAGAGACAAGAGGACAGAGCCAGAGGAGGGAGACGGAGGGGTTTTGATGGCAGGCATACAGAAAGGAGAGACACTCCTGAGAAGACAACGGCCTCCTGAGGGGAAGCACAACAAGTGTTTGCGTTCTACATTTTGAGTTGGCTTGTTTATTGACGGAGCAAACAATGGAAGCCTACACGGTAAACATGGTGACGCTGAATTGGTAAACCACTACAGACGAAAAAAATGTTGTCAGCAGAAGTGTCTGTTATTTGTGTTTACCCATTTATGACGACGAGTGTCACACAAACACCCTCAGAGTCGTTTAACAAACATGTCAATATTTCCAGTCTCACGCGCTCGAGCAGAAGCACCTGTCATAACACGAGAACAAAGCTGTGACTCATCCTTCCGTTTATCCATTTGTCTTCATCCGATCTGACTGCGAGTGCCGCAGCCCTCGGCAAGCAGGAAACAGATGGAGCCGTGTCCTTCATCAGATCAAAAAAATAAAAAACAGCGAGGCAGTTCAGGCCCTTCAGCTCCTCGTCTGCGTCAGCTGCCGTTTCCAGGTCAGCCGCCATGCGAGGGCAGGGAGCGGGCAGCGAGTCTTCCAAGGAAAACCTTTCTTCAAGGAACTAGGGTCCTCGGAGCAGAGGAGCTGACCTCCCTAGGATTAGAGATCGTGGCGGAACGGAAGGAAGAACGAGAGGACGCTGACGTCATCCCCTGTCCCCTTCCATCCCAGTGTCACTGACCAGGTCTCTTACACAAGAGGCTTTAGAGCTGCGTTATCCACCAGCGGATAAGACGGGGGGTTCAAAGAGCAGCAGGCTGTTGATGCTGCTCCTCAGACACCATCCTGTCCAGCGGGTCACACCTAACAAGTGTCATTATATATCCGTCAGTGCTGAGCATGTATAGAAACAGGCAGCCTCATCTCAGCAGCTTGTTCCAGGGTGTGACGGATGCCGGGGGAGTGGCCTGGACGTGCTTGGGAAGCTTAACAGTTCCCTTGTTTCCACGCGACAGGCTGTGATTGAAATCAGCGCCGATAAGGTTAAACAAACGGGGAAACGCTGAGAACAGTTTTTGCTCTTGGACAGACCGGTGTGACTTGATATTGTAAAATATGATAGTTGATGTAACACAGCTGTAAAAGCTCAGTTTTTTGTGATCCAGGCTATTCTCTTGGTAACATTCATGTCATAAAAGGAACAAGTCAGTGTAACAGTGGGTTCACACCATGAGCTACAAAATCAACAAGTCACCAGAGGCTCATTCGCTTTCTTATAGAGAGCTGAGAGTTGAGAGAAACTCGAGCTTCTGCAAGAGACCTGCCGGCTGACATCACGTCCGAACCTTTCCGAGCCATTACCCGTCTGCATGTGCTCCGTGTTTCAATGTCATATTGAAACTGACAATAATCTCATCAGTTTGCTTTTTATCTTTTTTAGTGTATATCCAATCATTTTCAATTACCGCTACTAAATTTCTGCTTTCCAGTAAATTCTAACAAAAGCTCCTTCATTAGATTACCCAAGCAGATCTGTATCATCATAATATAAGTCAAACAATAATTTGTCGCAAAATTGTTTTAACTAGACAGTGGAACAGCTTTATAATAACATGCTTTCTCCACCAGAGAACACTGACAAGCATTCAGTGCAAAATGCCCCTTTTGATGCGCATCTTAGTCACAATTCTTTTAAAAACCAAACGTAAACAATGTTCATCAACACGACTGGTGTCACGATAGGGGATTAAAAAGAAAAATGATATCTGCAAGAGAAGAATATTCGGACCGTTTCTAAGAGCTTGAGTATGAATATGACTGATGAACTGGATTTGGCTGCACAGACCATCCCACACATACAGGGATTTATGTTCTGCTTTAATGAAAGAATTTAATGTTTCACTTCTACAGGACAAAAAGCCGCAGAGCTGATGGATATCTCATCCTTGTATATCTCAGGGAAACGAGCACCGGTTCTGAAAAGGTGATTTTTTTGTTGATAAAAATGTTTAATAGCAAAAAAAAAATCATATAATCGGGCCAGTATATCGGGAGAGTATGTCCTCACATCCTCAGAACAACACATCTGGCTCACATTGTGAAACATTGTGAAAACAGAGGTGGTGAGAGCTGATGAGAACATCATTAGAACATCTGGAAAGAGAATATCACTGACAGTTTAGTGGCCTCGTCTGTTAAATCGAGTGGTCGACAAGTTGAACGCCCACTGCAGTGTCTGGATGATTTTTTTTTCTTAACCTAGAAAACACAGAAACTCTTTTTGGTTAACAAACAAAGAGGCAGTAAACAGAGGCCTTAGGCAACATCGATATGGGTGTGACCACCCAGGACCAGCATCTGGGATCTGGTCTGGAAGTGAGTCCAACACTGCGCAACACAAAAAAACGACTCACGTGTTCTTTCCCTGGTGCCGAATCCAAACTATTCCATCAAAGACCAATAGCACCCAAGAACAAAATCACACCATCTTTCATCATCAGGCCGAATGTGCAGGGAAACAATAATTTTATGATAATTTCCAAATGTCTGGGGAAGTCTGAACAATGTTCGTGTTTGCTGCCAAGAAGCCTTTTTTCCCCCGTAACTCCTAACCTTTACTGCAGAAAATCCCTTGGCTTATTTCTCTCTGGACTGTTTGAATTAGCCTGGGATACGGCGTATCACACCACCGAGACAGGAACATTTAAACAAGCAAGACGGAGCCAGCTATGGTGAAACGCTCTCTACCCGACGTGTCTGGCCAAAGACAGGGCGATAAGTTCATCCGTGCTCAGTCGCCTTCGCTCACCATCACTCACCTCCCACCTCCGCGGCAGATAAAGACATGACATCCAGATATAAACTGAAAGAGGAGATCAAAAGATGTTTGGAACGAGCGAGCCAGAAATACCATTCGGAGGTGAAAGTTGTGCTCCGCGCATTTATCCAAGCAACAAACTGTCATTTCTGGTACGTGCTACTGAACGTAACAGACTGGGAAGCCTTTCGCACAGGTATATTTTTCATATTGCAACATCCCCCCCCCAAGCTATAATTCATGCACAGCTCTCAGGCATAAGCAGAATATTAATAAATCAAGACAAAAACCATCCGGAGTGCTGCTTTTGGATGTTTCCTACACACTAGGGAGTAATTTGTTATTGCAGGTGGCCCCTTACAAGCCCAGTGTTCCCTCTCAAGTATCCCGAATAAAGAAAACAAAGCCTCTCAGGATGGAAGTGCAGCGGGTTTTTTTTCTTCCTTTGCTCCACCATTGAGTAGAAAGCACAGAAGGTGCAGCTTTGGGTGATGAAACAAACAGAAAAACAATATCCGAGACAGGTTCTGCTCCCTCAGATTAAGCCAATGCCATATTCTGTGCGGCAAACACTGCGCATAAGTAAAGTCGCAGAAGTAGATTAGTCTATTTCTCCCATAATCCCTTTGTTGCCTGGAGGAAAGGATTTGTGGGTCAAGCCTGAGAGGGGGGTGGAGGAGGGGGGGTGAGGGTTGGCCTTGTCCACCTACAGTAGCACGGAGAGAGAGAGAGAGAGAGAGAGAGAGAGAGAGAGAGAGAGAGAGAGAGGATAGCTCGATGCTTCGACCAGACGACGACAACGCAGCTCCAGCTCCCCCTCCCCCACCAGACACACACGCATACATGCATCGTCCCTCAGACAGACCAGGAACAAACCATAATGGCACAATGACCTACAAACCACAACCCCACGGGAATTATTCACAAGCTTTCAAATCAGATTCCATTAAAAGTCAGCTGCAGCGGCAATGGAGAGGAGGGGGAGTGGGTCAGGGGCGGGAGGGGGAGGGAGGCACAAGCACCCCCCTCCACCCACCCACGCGACCCCGTCCCGTCC
Source organism: Hippoglossus stenolepis (assembly GCF_022539355.2). Taxonomy (NCBI): domain Eukaryota; kingdom Metazoa; phylum Chordata; class Actinopteri; order Pleuronectiformes; family Pleuronectidae; genus Hippoglossus; species Hippoglossus stenolepis. Next base: position 23,086,833 of record NC_061487.1, on the reverse strand, counting down.
GGAGGCCTTGCATTCTAACACACCACTTTTAATGAGCTGCACTACAAAACAAAAGACGTGCGCTGGTCACGACGAACGCTGCTGCTCCTGCTTTGTCTCCGACTGTCCTGTGAATCGTTGGAGCTGCAGAGGGATTAAACGCAGCTGTAACAATAAATTCATGAAAAAAAGGGAAAAGACTGTGAAGGTGCAGGCGGCAAAAAAAAAAAAGCATCAGCAGAAGAATAAGGGTTAGAAATTAGCAATTGGCGAGATGAAATGTTTCTATTACGGCTAAACAAAACAAACTTGTTGTCAGCTTCACAATAAATCTCATTCTGTTTCATTTCCAAAGCTCATTTCTCCTTTTCTTCTTTTCCTGGCTGAGTTTTTTTTGCATGAAATGAGATGTTATCACGATAAGACACGAGAAGTAATCGAGTAATTAAATCAACTAAACCCAATAAAAGTTTAGGTAATGAAATGTAATGTGAGATAAGATCCTCGCTGCAGTTATCATGCAGATAAAACAGTCGACTGCAGATGGGAGTTATTCATCAGGTCTCAGACATTCACCAAAGCGGCGGCTCCGTCTGGGCCTGAGCCAAAAACATGCTTCCGTGTTTCTCGTCTCTTTTTCAGGATTTCAAACTCTGGAAGCTCTGCAGAAACATTTAAAAAAAGCTGTTGGCTCATAGGTTACATGGTGGCAAATAATTGTCTTTTAGTGTTTTAGTCACATAACTTTGTTTTTAACCCCTAATTTGATCTGTGATTCCTGTATGTGAATGATTTGACACATGGAAGTAGAAGAAGGAAATATATTTTTTTGAAGTCAAGTTATTTTCTTGTATTTGTATTTTCTGATATTAATAATAAAGTTTATGTTTAACCTGTTAAATACCAAGCATCAATACATTTTTGTAGTCATCAGGGTTTGATATCGACATCTTGGGGAAATCATTTTTTTTTTCATGTTTCCGGTATCGACATCGGCCCCAAAAAATCCATATCGCTCCAGTTCTACTGCAACAAACCAGAGTTGTGTACAATCACATGATCTGGAAGCAATTAACACTTTTATAGTTTCTTCTTTTCCATCCAGCTGTGTAAATTTTTATACGTTTAGTGGGATCAGGAGACAAAGTGTCCCAGTAGAATCCAGACAGTGTTTGAAATCTCCTCTAACTCAGTCAGTGGACTCATGCAGTTCCAGGTTTTCAGAAACAGTTCAGTCACTCAGTATAAACCACACACAGTCTCTCCGGCTGCCAATCACTGATCCGAGAGAGGTTGTGTTTATGATTCAATTTCCCCTCTGGAAGGAGAAAAAAGTGGAGCTACTGGAAAGGGAAAGTCTCCTGGAACGTGCTGCACACAGGCACTTTACACAGCAACACCCTAATTCCGCTTGTCCTCAGCGTCAGATGGACCACCTGTTAGACATGATGCTCATTAGACTGGAGACTGGGAGGCTGCCACGGGGCCGTCCTATCAAATAGTCAAGACTCATCCTGGAGGAATCCGGCTGTAAAACACACTCTCACTGGGAAATCACTCAGATGAGCTCATAAAAAGCAAACACACACACACACACACACACACACACACACACACACACACACACACACACACACACACACACACACACACACACACACACACACACACACACACACACACACACACACACACACACACACACACACACACACACACACACACACACACACACGTTTACTCTTGCCCAGCCTCACTGTGCACAAACAAACACACACACACACACACACAAGTCTCTCACCTTTTTTCAAATTGCTTTCCGCTGAACAAAGAGCCAATCACCACTCCTACAGGAATCTAAAGGGCCCATTATCCAGCGGGCTGATTTTCTGTTTGTGTGGCTCCAGCTCGACACGTCGTGGGTGAAAGTAGATTATCTCATCAGGGGAGTAAGACATAACTTCTTTCAGCGCATAATGGATGATGTCTCCTGAACAATTTCTGCAATCTCGCTCTTCTGATTGGACTTGACGTCGTCCTCATGTAATCGTACTCGTGGTGATCTTGAGCCCGTGTGTCGTCCCTGAACATGTGTCGGTCCAACGTGAGAAGAACTGACGTGGGATTACAAGACGAGGCGCTTTCCTGAAAGCAGTTTTTATCATTTCAGATATTCCCCTGTTTTTTACCTCATTCACTGGATCCATAGTTTTTAATGGCTGCATTAAAATAGCTGGAATAGCAGCACTGTGCCAGTCCCTTTGTCTCCTTTGATTTCCCACAATCCCTCTCACTGGAGCAAACAGATGATGTTATTCTCATCCCGTATATTTATAGGTGTTAACACATGTGCATGTTTTTTCTCTTCATCATCTGCTGGGCTCTTTTCCCCGTTTCTGTGACTGTACATGGGAACCAGCATCGCCTCAACCACGATGTTAAATCTCCCACAAACGACTCCGGGTCTCGGGAATCAGGTTACACTGTTTTACATGAACACGGGAAGTTTTTCCCTTTTTGTTTTTTTTTCCAGGGGTAATGAGAGTGTGTGCCAGCGCAGAAAAGTGCAGAGCGCACTCAGCGGGGCCCCAGGGGCAGACAAAACAGCATTAAGTATTAAGGCTGCTTAAATGGAAAGAAAATCACTGTGTCAACCCAATTTCCCCCCATGAAGGAGCGAGGAAGCAATAATCCCAAAACTAATATGTTGACAGAAGGTGTGCGACCGTCCTGCTACCGGTGTCGTGGTAATGACCCAAACAGTGAGGAGCAGGGAAATCACGCCGACCCCGGTTTGTGATTCTCTGACTCGCAGTGGCAGATTAGTAATGATGAAATATTCAGGACTGCTGTGGGGATGAATAAACTTCCTTCCCTTTTCACCTGGTGTAGGATAGGATAGAAACACAATGTACGAGACAAGTTTGGGGCTGAAATCAGAAGTCGTTTATACGTTTATAATTATACGATCTTGGAAATTGATTCATTTTTATTTAAGAAGGAGACATTTCTATTCTCAGATGTGAGGATTTGCAGTTTTTCTCAATTTCATATTGTTGGGAAAAGGAATAAAGTTGGGTTTTCGACTGTTAGTTGGACAAAACAAACAAAATTAAAAGTTAGCCCTAAATCAGGTTTCTGACTAGGTGGTTAATCAACTTTAAGAAAAGAAAGATTAAGATAGATTGATCTGCCCCCTAATATGGATCTGCACCCAAATTTAATAGGGCTCTTTCCTGACCAATGCTGCCTCCACCAGATTTTGTGGTAATCCGTCAAGTAGGATTTGTGTAATCCTGCTAACAAACAAACAAACATATCCTCCTTGGCCGAGGTAATAATTATAATCCTGCTGGTAAAGAGGAGCTATGCTGTTGCTCTGTTCCCGAGGCTCTGTTCATGTGGATTCATCCAGAGCAGCACCTGCTTGTGACGTCTCTACAGGCTATTTGTGGCACAACTCTTGGTTGCACTCAGATCAGGTGCTCGGCAAAATCCCCCATCAGCCTCAGGAAGCTATTTGAGTTTGAATATATCTGTGCCTGAAAACAGACAGAGACAGAGACTCATCTCCAGAGAATCTCCAGAGCAAATCAGCACCACTGATTAATCCACTGATGCACTTAATTACTTGCAAACTACATGCTTAACAATGGACGGACACCCACTGGAGGGCGGCGCGTGTTAAAGAGACATGGAGGGATCATGTAAAGCACAGCTGCATACAGATGTGTACAAAGCAGCAGGGTTTAATTATGTGACCCCGCTCGCATGTCAGATCACAGATAACAGAGTTCAGAGGAGGACGAGGCTCCTCACAGGAGAGATTTACCGGCCTGCTTGACCCGTAATAAGTCAGCGAATTAAGAGAGGAAGGAAGGATTCGTTTCAGCCCCCCCCCCTACCCAGTGAGGCGTATACACTCTGCAGAATTATGGTTTGGCGAAACATCTTTGGCAACGAACCCTGGACCGTCTCTCTCTTAAATGTCGACTTAGAGTCCAGGTGCAGAGAAAAAAAACATTTGTGTCATTATTAAATACAATTTTCTTTGACTTCTCCTCTAGTGCCACTAAACGTTTGATGTCAAGTATTGAGAAATTACCTGGAGATATTCTAAATCCCGAGAGGATAAATGAATTTTCAGTTTGTCAAATGTTTTGTTTTTTTGACCTGCCCATCCGCTGCAGCTGTACTTTACGTTTTGGGCTAATTAGCCAATGTTAGCATGATAACACGCTACACGAACATGGTCAAGATCAACAGACGTTATTCCTAATCAACATCTGCACATGCTAGATAAAGATGGATGACATGACGACCCCCTGAGATTGAAGCTAAACCATCTTGATCGCCCCCTTTTGGCACGCTGCAGTACAGGTCGTGAACCTGCCTCCTCCTCCATGTTAGCAGATGGGACGTGGATCAAAGTAAAAAGTCATAGTGCACTTCAAATACATTTCTCTCAAAGAGAATGTCATTCTTATCACAATGTTTGTTTAAGTATTCATGTTTCCAGTAAGTTTGGATTTATTTAGTCATTTGATGCATGAAAAGTCATGAATCTGAGCTTACTCTAGTTTTCTGATGCTTCAGCACAGAGAACAAAAAACATGCTTGCAGAGATTTACTGTGCAAGTTTTTGTCAAAGAAGACAACTCCAATTTGTGCAATAAAATAAAGTGCTAGATTTTCAGTTAAGCTCAGTTCCATCTCAGTCTCCAGCCCAAATGCAGTAGTGGGTGTACGTTCACCTCTGCAGAATAATAAAAACACTCGCAGCAATGGAGACCCGGCTCCCTGCCCATGCCTGTTATTCCGGTGCAACACAGTGCATTCTTCTTGATGGAGCAGATATAAAAAATTCAAGTCACGCAAACTGGGTTAACACACAACACACTGCACACATCTAGTTCAGCCCAGTAGCCAACAGTGCAGGCCAGACTCTTGCATCTTGGGCAAAGAAATACACACTTTAGCACTTTGTGTGATGTGTCGGGTGTCGACTGGCAGCTGTGGTCATGCAGGGGGGGGGAGCCGGCAGGAAAAGGCTGCTCCGCTGCCACTCACAAAATAAAGGGTCGGAGGTATTCATGATGTGATGTCCTGTCATTCTTGTATGACACTTAAACTGTGGCAGGAAGAGGACTAAACACACATCAGTGGTGTGAAAGCAGATATCCTCTGAGCTGCCCTCCCCCGGCTTTCCTATAAACCTCAGGGACTTCTTTTGAGGGCTGTAAGTGAGGGACCTTCAGCGAGAGGCCTTCAACAACACTCAAGGTGTGCTTGCAGATTTTTTTATGAGCTGCAAAAAGAGCCGTTACTCCTTCCAACACTTCAGCTGCCTTTCCTGGCGCTGAGGAATTTTCTCTGAAACCCACAAGAAAAATACTTGTATATGGATTTTTTATGACTTGAAAAGTGCACCTGCAATTAACCTCTTCCCTCTTTTGGCTGAGAAAAGCTGAGTTGGAATAATGTTGCTAAGTACTGCAATGCATTGAAGGCAACGTCCATTCTAATACATTTTCTTTTTAAAGCGTCCAAATTACTCCGGAGTTTAAGAGTCGCTAAAACTGAGAGGGTGAGAATCTGGACGAGCAAAAAACTGAGATTATTTGACACGATGACAAAGACACTCACACACCCACTTGCTGCTTTACTTCGCCGATTCAACAAGCTCCTACCAACATGACCCCCTTCCAGAGGTAGACAACCAGCATTGGCCTCGGCTACCAGTGTAGAACGCAACATGGACACTCAATTACAAGTTGCTGTGCCTGTCGTCTTTTTCCAACAGCTGCTGTTCAGTTAAATTCTGCATTCTACGATGATTACATGCTCAGAAGACAAGCTTTAATGCGAGAGATTCCTACCTTGTAGTATGGATGTAGGCTGAGATCGTATACTGTACATGCAACGTATACATCAAACAATTCTAAGACCCACAACCCAGGACAAAACAACAGCCTCACAACATCTGACTCGGTGCTTTCACCTCTTCCTCTTTGCATTATTCATGTTATGCTGACAAAGTTTTCCGGCCTTGTCTCAAGCAGACGTGGACGGTGGATTTAATGGACATTACTTTCCCCAGACATCAGGTACTGTACACTGCAATCAAGCCCACATCCCAACCATATGAGCTCATCCATTTCCAATAGAGCGGAATTGTGGTTATTAATCTTCGTAACGACTTCTAATGTGGAATTTGAACTTCACAACCCCACACAGCGCGTGTGTGAAGTCTCTATTCCTTTCATAGCAGGAATCCATGTAATGGTGTATTAAAAAGCCTTTGTTTGGGATCCACGTTGCATTTTATGGCCTTGATATCACTTATAATGATGGGTGGCTGAAAAATAAATAGTTCCATGCCTGTTGTATGAAAGAGCATATAGTCAAACATATGGCCAGTAAAAACAAATTGCCTGTGTCACTGAGATTTGTTTTTCTAATAACATCTCAAGTGTAGTACAGTGAGAAATGTTTGGTTGAGTGAGAACAAAGAGCTGCAGCGCCGTTTCCAGACCCCCCGTCATGTAGGAGGCTATCGATCGTCCTGTGGGTCACGGACCCCCTCGTTTCCCCCTCATCACTCCCTCTGCTCAACGACGCCTAAGGACTGTACATGTCATCTCATTTCACCAAGGCAGCGGTGAAGGGGGGGGGGGGCTCGAACAAATCAATTACCAGCCTCCTGCTTCGTAGCCATATCACAGGCCACCACTGGACTTTGATTTTGAGGCGGAACGCTAACATCTCTGTTTGACTCATTCAAACGCATGATGCTCCAAACCCAAACTGCATATTTTTTTTATAGTTCGAGACTAATTTTGACAATGTAAGCACATGGTCTAGAACGCTCGCTTTGACCTCCCATCATGCCTCAAAAGGCAGGATTATGAAGGATAATAAGGAACAAGTATGGTAGAATTTAAGCTGGATGCTTTGACTGCAATGTGAGGAAACAGAGTATAGGACATTAAACGTATGCTGGTTGTTTAAGGGTAAAGCTGGATGGAAAAGAAACTGGATTATTGCATCCTGTCTCCTCACAATCAGAGCATTCTGGGAAAATTCACAGGTACCTTCTGTTCATTCCTGTGCAAAAATCAACAGAGAGGAAAGAATAACAAAACAAAGGAATTAGAATCATGAAAGATGAATTAGCTTCACCAAAATAGTCAACACTGCTGAACACTGGTGTTTAATCCAGTTCATAAATCTCACAATTATCCCACTGGGCCTTCTGTGTAGAGGCTACTCCCAAATAAACAACCCACTTCTATCTTTCTTAAATAAATAAAGTCCCAGCAGCAATAAACACATCATCAAGCAAGTATGTGGTGTCAGGCTGTTGTATGTGTATGTGAGGGAATAGTGTTTAGATGAAGTAATGCCGGAGACATGTCAGGATATCTGTCCACAGTGGCCACAAATGTAATGAATAATTTAAATTATTTAGAATGAGAAAAATTTGAAAGTAAGTTTTACTTAGTACTTTTCCACTTCCTATTAATGCCGAAAATTGGATGCAATTCACCTCGGGAGGCAGCAGCAGCAAGGCAGTCGTCAATGTACATTGAAATGAAGTGAATGGAGCTGAAGGGCTTAAAACATATTTACATTTCCGAATGAAAAAAATAATATGATATATATGATATGACCCTTTGTTTTTCTTCCAGCGATGGCGGTATCACGCGCATATCACGCTCAGTTAAGAATTTATGACAGTAGGACACCCACCACAAGTAGTCAAAGGATTCTTGTGTTTGACAGCCACATGTAAATCTGGCAAATGTAAAAGTCATGGTGGCGCTCACACAAAATGTGCTCTGGTTAATGCAACATGGCGAATGCCGTTTGTGTTGGTGACACCAAAAACACTCACACAAACGTGTTTTATTTGTGCAAATTGAATATAATGGAACTTTATCTATAGTTTCTACCCCTTATATTTATAACATGTATTTTCTTTTACCCCTTAAAGTTTATGTCCTGGGGCTAAAGCTCCATAGGCTCCCGTTCATTCTGGACTACCTCGTGAGCGCCCCCTGCACAACCACAGAAGCTGTGAGTATTAGAAATGTTCTAGTATATGTACAGGATGACTTGATTTTTGTTTTGGCCCTTTTGTCCTCATTACCCTTGCAGCATTTTTAGTAACACTCTAACGTCATCAGGTGTAATTTGCTGCTTTAGAAATTATGCAACACACTGTGTGCTCCCGCTGAGAGGCTTCCTAACTATCAGCTAATGAGGGCATTAGAAAACCCTCCCTGACTAAATTAAAATGAAAAATGAGCCGAGCAGATCATCATATCACATGTTTATGGAGTTCATGAAGGTTTTCGAGTGAAACTAATGGAGGCTACTGCACAGAGCTGGAGAGGCGATAAGAGTGCTGTTGCACCACACGCAGCTGAACTTGCATCAGAGCGGCTTTACCGGATTGACAAGGTGAAAGCTCTCAGCTGCTCCTTATTTACCATTTACCATCTTGTCATACTGCTCCCACTGTTGTGATAGATTGTGTTTACTTATCGAGCTGAGACTGACAACTCCCGACTCATTGTGACACACGGAGCATCAGGATGTATTTACCTAGAAGGCGGCTGCCGCTTATTTTGTCAGCGTTAATGTTGATCCTTAACACATCAACCACCACAACACATTATCCGACATGTGCAGCCGAACATCCGTAGGTAAATAGCACCAAGGTTTATGAATATGCAAGTGACCTTCGCTTCAAGGTTCAGAGCTGTCGGAGTTAATGTGTATCTGTGTTGGGATGAAAACTCTGTGCATGTGCTGAACGGAGAACCGGGTTTTATCTCTGTATCTCCAGCTGCGGCCAGAAAAACACGATCATTGTTTGATCAATTTTTCAAAATAAGATCAAGATGTTTGACCAGTTCTGATACATAACGCGATCAATCAAAGCCTCAGCAGAATATTCTGATCAAGATCAAGTTCGCCACTGCCTTCAAGCTTCTTCTTTTTAAACCTTTAAGAATTTAATGTAGTCGTGAGGTTAGAAATCATTACATTGACATATTTCCCGGGACATGCTGAATAAATTCTTGCAGGGGAAATAAGACAGAAATCCCACACGAGAAACATATGGATCTTTGTCTCGAGAAGTTCAACAGCCTCTCGACTGGGGACTAAAAGGTTTAAACACTTAATCTGGTTTAGACTGCGGGCGTCCACGCTGCAGCAGCTGACTCTCCCTTGGGAGTCCACTGACAGTTACACAGAAAACCTCCTAAGTCTGACAAATCTGCAAATAATTACAGCTTGAGGGACAATAGTGCATTTTATTAATGAATGCATTCCAAATCTATTTTGCGGATGCAGCTGCTCAGACGAGAAAAACATTGTCCATCTGCTATATAGTTTTACAAAGAGTTGAATGTAAGAAAAAAGAAGAGGTGCCGCTGCCAATATTATTGTTAGAGGATAATTCGCAGGTTTCAGAACCTGCAGATCCACATATAAAAATCTGTTTTTGATTAGTGTAGACAACACTGGGACAGTCGATGGATCTGTGGATGTTCTTCAGCCCTGCTCAGGTTTCCACTCCCCACAGTGTCCCATTCACCGCCTTTCATTCCCCCGGCCGAGGATTCTCCTGCTCAAAATGATTAAGTGCATTTAAATAGAGATGAACTGGTTGTGTTGAACTGGAAAAGCAATATTGTGGGAAAAAAAATTCACCGCCGATGGCGTCCAAGAATAAAAAGGTAATATTTCAAATGGTTATTTTCTCTCTATCAGTCAGACACTGATGAGCGACGGCCGAGGTGGTTTCTTGACGAAAACCAGAAGTGTTCTTAATAAATACCATGAGATCATTCATAATGATGATTATGTGATTATGGAACGGCTTTGGAAACGTCCTTTCCAAAATTATAGTCACTCAGACAGTGAATTGTAAAACTATTAGGCCTTGGCAACATGAAGTGTATCTGTCAGAGCGACAAAAACCTGAGCAATGTGTTGAGGAAGAGATTTACAGAACATCACTACTCAAAATATTCCTAATCCCAGGCAAATATATTAATTGTTGACAAACTGTGACCGGAGTTGAACCAAGTGAAGCTTCATCACAACACTGAGATGGGGATTTGTAATTGTATAGAGTGAAAGCCAAGTTTGCAATTTAGTGTAAAACACAAAGCGCCCATGAAAACAACGGCCAATTACTCTGGAAAAAAAACAAACTTGGAACCACAGCCCAAAAAAGAAGAAGGGATAATTTTGTTTGTTAAATAAATGAATGCAATAAATGTAAAAAAGACGGCAACTGTAATCCATCCAACCATTATCTATACCGCTCATCCTTCGAGGGTCACCGAGGGGCTGGAACCAATCCCAGCCAGACATTGGGTGGATGTCAATTTAGAGTCTCCAATTAACCTAACCCCAGTCTGCACGTCTTTGGACTGGGAGGAAGTCGGAGTAACCAGAGAAAAGCCACGCAGACATGAGAAAACACAGAAAGGCTCAGGTTTAACCGGGATTCGAACCAAGAACATCACATCTTGTAGAGACAGTGCTAACCACTCAGCGCCTGTAAATTGTCCCAAAACAAGTCAAGCAGCTCTATTAGAACCTCTTTAAAGAAAAAAGGATAATTTTGTGAATAAAAACCTCATGTGAAACATCTTTCTGTTCCAGGTGCCACTAAATTTTCTTTTGTATTTCTACAAAACAAATGATTTGCATTATTTTTATTAAATAGTGCCACATTCCTAAAGATGTGTCTCCGACTACTCTACTGCTGTGATCCCTGAAAGGCCTGTTATTTAAAAGTTGAGTCCAGTAAACTCTGTTTCTGCCTTTTGAAACTTTCCCTCTCTGACTTGGTGTCCACACAAGATGAGTCATTTCCTCCGCAGTCCCCAGAACCTTAAGAACAGGTATATAAAGCAGTTCTTTATTCCTCCACAGACGTCACATTTTGTCATTTCCCCCAAAAAAACTAATACACTGATGTCAAGTCGTTGCCACAAATTAAAAAGCTCATCGAGCAGCCAAACATGCCAGCGTGGCTCCAACTCATCTGTTCACGGTGACAGCTGGCATCCGTCATTCAGCCACATGATTTACAGCCAAACTTCTCCAGCAGCAGAGTGTGAGATACACAATAATCTCTCACATAAATCTGATCTTTACTCGTTGGCCACATGCAACAGATCACATAGAAAACACGCACTCAAAAAACGTGTCTTTTAGTTTCTCTCTGCTATGAACGTCGATTTTAAATCCAGTCGTAAAAATCCAACTTAAGCCATTTTGGAAAGGGTAGCCCCTCCCACAGAAGATGCATTTTATATACAAACGTATGCAAGTGTGACCCTGCAGGCTGCAGACACATAGGCCATTAATTTACCAATATGGATTTACACTTCACTGAACGAATGGATGGCCTTTGCAACAGTCGCAGGAAGATAATAAATGAAATCCTTATTCACCTAATAAGGGGCCGGCCATCTGTGTGCTCACAGGGAAACTGTGGTAGATTATTCCTCGTCTAAAAATCAATAACCTCTCAATGAGCTGCCGGTGGCGGACGCGAAAGTTCCTGAGGAGAATAAGAGCTGCGGGATGTGCAGTTTAGGAGGTGACATGACGTTAGCGCCCAGTTGAGGGCCGTCCGCTCGGGGGAGAGCAGACAGGCCCACGTGGCAGGTACCCGAGGCCGCCCTGCTTTACTTCTGCTGTCATGTACGAGAACCATCAGCTCCATCAATCAAGCGGAGTGACGGGCGCGCTGCATTAGCAAATGTTTCAGAGGGGCACTAAATGAGCAGCGGAGGGAGAGCGAGCACTTCGCCGGTGGTTTAATCTCCTGTTTTGTGCTGATAATGTCTTTTTTTTTTTCTTTGCTCAAGTGGAGGAAATCTGCCAGCGGGCTGAGATAATTTCACTTCAGCCTCGACAGAATCTGACTCGCCTCGAGACGTTTCTTGATATAACTGCCATTCCCGGTGTAATTTGTCTTCTTCCAAGATAATGGAGCTTGTTTCCATAAAATAAAAGATTAAGTTTGACCGTGAGGCGAAAAGACTCATTGCGGTCAAACCCCTTCTCTTGAGCTGAAAAAGAGCAGGTTGTAGGTTTCAGAGAGATTTAGTTTGAACGGCCGTTAGTTTCATGTGTCTGAAGGTAGAGGGTCTTCACCGGAGACCCCAGCAGTCACTCACGCAAATGAAAACAAGGCTCCCAAGCCGACATCACAGAGGATGGGTTCCTCTTAAGCTGCTGCCTGATTAAAACAGCCACTAATGCTTCTACCATGTGGTGGTGGTGGGAAACGTGTCTACTGTACAGGCCAGACAGGTTGTGAGGAAGCACACGGGGGGCTTCCTTGTGGTTTTGGACCCTCTTAACATCTCATCTCACTTCATATTGTGAGGCCCTGAGCAGCAGGAGTTCACAGTCAGAACAGCACATGCTCAGTGCAGATAGCCTGAAGGCCCTCGCAGTCACACTTAATCAGGGCCCCGACCTTCATATAATGCCATAATGCTCCATCAGTCATTCTTCCCTTCTTGCCAGCTCTGCTCTTCCCTCTTTAGCACACCCTCAATCTCCCTCAGATTAGAAATTTATTTTTCTTGAGAGCACATTCAAGGCGTCTCATTATTCTGTCAGAGCGGCTGACAGCGCTTCTTCTCTCCAGACCCCTCAAAACCTCAGGGGCTGCTGAAGGAAAAACAGTTGCTCACTTTTTCTTCCCAACCCAAACTTCCTCAGCAGATCAAACATAAACTCCGGCCAATTGTGTGTATCCATCTTCGGCTGCAGGAGGAAGACCTCACTTGGCAGAATAGCCCGGGAGGGAAAGTCACACATGCGAAAGGTCAAAGATGAGGAGAAACACGGCGGGCCGCAGATACTGAGGGTGAGCGCTCGGCCAAAGTAAACCACTGAAATCAAGCCTGTTAAACCACCACGACTCCATCAATCTGTCACTGCTGCGATTTTATTCCAGATGACAGAGAGAAAGAGGAAGAGAGAGGACGAGAGAGAGGACGAGAGAGAGGATGGGAGAGTTGGCTGTGTCTGTGAAACACAATACAACACAAGCCGTTCCCATGTCAGACTCGTCTGCCTCGCCGAGCCATGACAAGCTACATTAGAAGCAGTCGATATATATATATACGACATTTGATTGGATTTGGTGAAGTCCCACACACAAATCCAAACATAAAACATATATATGACCCAGAAAACATCTTATGTCTATCTGTCTGTGGCTGGAATTTCTCAAGAGCTGGTCATCGTATCAGGCTTCACACTTGGCTTGTGTGTTGTTAAGGAAGGAAGGAAGTGTAGTGTCCAAACTGGGTGCAATTTGCACACAATATATTTAATATTATATATATATTATTATATTTATATATTATATAAACTCTACTCGGTCTCGACTACAGTACGTTCACGGCAACAGCAGCGACAGCCGATACTCTTGGGGTTCTGCGTACTGAGTCACGCGTCACTGAACTTTGAATAAACAGGTGAACAGCTCTGTCTGCAGCATCAGTGGCCGTTCTTTAACTTCTGCAGGTCACTTTTACAGATTCAGAAAGAAAGACGCGACCAGCATCACCACAGTTACAGGCACTGCACTTCATTTAATAAAATATTTTGATACATAAAGAAAAGAAAAGCCAGTACCAACAGTAGGAATCCAATAAAAAAAATACCTATATCCGGTTTCACTCTTTCATTTCCCACACACACATTTGATGAAAAGCCCCCTGAGACTGAGATTTCAGCTCTGGATTGGATTCAACTCTTGCCCAATCTCTGTGTTGCTATTTGATGACAGACTTGGGAAGGGTCACACACACAAGTGCGGTGGGTATTTTTCGAACGTACTTAAATGAAACTATACAAGGACCTGAGCCAGACTGCTTGTCTGGTCGTAAATAACCTGTGGTGTCCCGGAGGGTGGCACACTGCAGGCTGTTGTGCTTTGCACGCATTTTGCAGAGTACTGAAACCACGCGCTGGGTTCCCAGGGCCCAACAGTATCAATTAGGGCAGCTTGTGAAAAGATGTTCTTCCTCCACTGCTGTGGTCTGGTCAGAGGTAGGAAGTGAGGCCAGGGACACGGAGGAAGGGGAAGCAGCTCCGAAAGCCGAGATTGTCCCTGTCCACAAGTATTCTGGTGTAGACTTGGTCTGTCAGCTTGTTTGCAGGCCCTCAAATAAAGAAGTGTTAAGTCCCCCCTTAAGATGAATGTACAATGATGCTCTCTCTCTCTGTTGTGATTAAACACACAATAAAGGGCACAAGGGGCAAGTGTTCATGTGTTTCTTAGTGTTTAGGGCTAACGGGGGAAGCAGGTTACCTACAGTTGCTAAACTGGCCAGACCGCAGGCCCATCTGTGCTGCATCTGACTCACCTCCCACACACACACACACACACACACACACACACACACACACACACACACACACACACACACACACACACACACACACACACACACACACACACACACACACACACACACACACACACACACACACACACACACACACACACACACACAACACAGGATACTGTAATCACATCTGAAATCCACTTTGACCACAATAATAACATGAGTCAGACCAATTCAAACACACGTGTCCTTTAGGGAACGAAGCTGAATCTGACAAGAAACGGAAAAAGTCCTCAACAATAATTGTGTTAAATTATTTTGAAATTTGAGTCTGTGTTTTTCATCCGTCATAACCAACAAGGTTTAGAGTAGATTCAGGTTTATTCTGGGCTTGTTGTTTTCCCTGTGCAACAAAAAAACTGATTGTATCCCTGAGCGGAGAATCGTCCACTTGGGTGAATGTGCTGCTGCTGCACAGATTTTATCAATTTTATTAAGACACACAATAACCTGTCAGCAGAAATAACACACAAGAGAGAACTGTAATAAGAATAAAAATAGTAGGAATTCCCCTGAGTCTTTGAAAGGCAATGCATGGCAAACACAGATGGGCAAGGCTAGAGCCGTGCACCATGGAAAACAGGATTAAAGAAAAGTCCTGGATCTGCCCCCTGATCTAGATCCGCACCAAAATTGAATAGATGCTTCCCTGACCCATGAAGCATCCTTGCACCAAGTTTTGTGGGAACCCGTGCAACAGTTTTTGCACAATTTTGCTTAAAACCAAACAAAAAACAAACGGACAGGGGTGAAAGCATAACCTCCACGTCGGAGGTAAACATGGCTTGTATAATTACACAAGACCAAAATTGCTCCAATTATAACTGAGTGAAATATGGCAACAATAAGCAGATGACTGGATTCCAACCAAGCAGCCAACCAGCTCTAAAACGTGTGAAGCCTCATTTCCCCAAGGGCATTGACTGGAGCATCATTTTTACATCCCACCCAAAAACAAACAAGTTGAATTGGCTTATTCGGGAACACAATGATGCTTCTGTTGGCCGACTAACTGTGAATCCTCTGCCCTGTTTCCTCTCTCACCACTTGAAAAACGCTAACCAGAGCATGAGCTCACCCAATTGGTTCTGACAGGTTTGGTCTGCAAAACTGCAGCAATTTTCTGCTCTGTTCAAACACTGAGGTCTTGTTTCTTTGTCCTTCGTAAACAACGCGCCAAAACAACCGGGGGCTTAATTCCTCCTGTGTGTGGGACGACAAATGGCCTCCTTCTCCGGGTCCAGAGAGAACAGAGGGACCACACAGCCCCTTCTTCTCACAATGGACAAAGGCATCTCACCCAAACGGGCCAACTTGTGTCATAACCTTATCGAAAAGAGCCAGTGTTCCTCGTCAGAGAATGGGACCACCGAGATGGGGAGGGCCCCGTGAAGAGGGGTAACCTTCTCCTCTTCCTTACTGAAAAGGGCCAACTATAGCATCCCTGTTGGATATGGGGGACAGGGGCAGTTTTTGTTTCCAATGGCTTTGGGTTCTCTGCTTACACGTCATGCCCCCTCTCATCCACAGTCCCGTTAATCCCATTAATATGAAGAGGGCCAAGAGCCCGAGAGTGGCCACGGCTTAAGAGCCATCAGCCAGCATTAGCCCTCGAAATCCAAACCCTTGTCTAGACCCATTAACAACTTAGCCCTGTGGAGTCAAATCATTTGAGACCCATGTCTAATGATGGGAGCATAACCTATAGCGAATCCTTAACGATCATTACTCCCGATCAGAACGTTTTCAGAGCTGACGCAAATTATTTGAGTATAAAAAACAACTATTTTTTTGGGGGGATTTGATGCATAATTATATCTGATGGCAGCTTTCATTTTCTGTCACATTATTGAGTTGTTGGGTTGCATGTCTGCCACACGACACAGACCAGGCAAAGGAAGGATTTACTTGTTAGATGATTTAGTCTGGTATTACACATTATTCCCCATCTAAGGCGATTATTATCACTGTGTGTCTGTGTGTGCGGGGCCGGCAGTCGTATACTGTATGCGTGTGCTGCTATAACCACACGATTCACTAGGAGAGATTATCTGTTTGCTTTTAATTAAATAGCCAGGCAAGGAGCACTGAGAATATCCAAAGAGGACTGAGGTCAACGCCTTGTGCAGTGCAGCGGAGACAATCTCTAACGCCTCAATCCACCACCAGGCAAACCCACCCAACATCTACATATGGCCCATTTCTCATCCAACTGCTGCATACCAGTGGGGTGATTACAAAGCATCAGAGCCTGATTAATTCAGCTTTGAAGCGGCTTGCTGTGGCCTGGCTGGAGCACAGCGAGGACACGGCAACTGCTGGTGAGCAGCTTCCAATCCCACAGTAAGAACATCGCCTTACCGCTGTAGAATATCACAAATGACCATCAGCTGAAGCGGGCGAGCACTGGAGAGATTCAGCCCCCTGCACGCCGCCACACATATTCAGTTTCATCCAGTGGCAGATAGCAGTTTGTTCCAGTAATCACAGACAGACCCGTAGGGCTGTCCTCTCCTCCGCTCTGTGTGATCACCTCCACATCAAGATATCACAGGTACTTAAGACTCATGTATGTATCATGTATCTCAAGAGTCTAGACGCCATCTGGACCCGGAGGTTGCAGGTGTCCGGTGGCATCACAAGAGCATGTTTTCCGATGTAAAATGTCATTCAGGATTACTGTGACCACCGGGCTCAGCGGGACAAAATGCTATTGTTCTGAATGCCAGATTATCCCGTTAGTTGGCTTTTATTTATAACTACAGCGAAGGAGAGATGAGAAATGTAGAGACCACGGAATCACGAGCAGTAAGTGGCTCAGCTGGCCAGGAGTCAAAGTGACGGCCAGCTGCCCAAGGCATATGCATCCATATGGCATGTGCCCTAACCACTCAGCCATAAGGTCAGCCTCACTGCCAATTTGTTATTATGGTGTGACCATAGTATGGTGGATATAAAGATGGACTCTGCTTCTCCACTGTGAACAGTGTTATAACTACTCATGCATCAAGAGTACATTCGTTTTATTTCAGTGTTGTCATATCCCAGAACAGCTTCTCTCCTCGTCTTTGTTTTTTATCATCTTCAGCATTTCTGCATCTGAAATAATGTAGTATTGGTCAAAATGGCTGATTTACAGTCAGTCGTAAAAAGTATTGACAGTAGAAAATAATCGTCACTTCCAGTTTCTTGTAGGAAATAAAATAAATCATCTTCGAATAGCAGCGGCTGAACAACGGCTTTGACAGTCACTGGGAAACCTGGTGACCCAGAAAGGAAAAGTAGGGAAGAGGAACTCCACAATAAAGCAAAGTGAATCCAGAGTTCTGCTGCGTCGTGTGTATCTTAAACAGTCTTCACATGTTCGGAAGTGCACCAATAAGACACTTTCTTAAATCTAATCTCTATTGCACATTTTCAGTTTATTATTTTCTGTCTCACCCACAAGGGACTGAGAACAAGGGCCAACATTTTCAAATTGAGTTTAAGAGGTGAAATTCAATAACCAAGACACAATTTGATGAAGTCTTATTGAGGCCCTGATGACAGTAAGGGCAAAAAAAGTAGTGTGTTTATTTAAATATCCATCCAAGACTCAAATACTAGTAATTCTATAGGGTTTTGTGGGTAAATCAAACAAGTAAGAAACATATCTGAACCCCTCATTACTGGTATTTTTAGAAACAAATAAATTTTGGCCAAACTAGCTTATCTGCAATTGTGGCGAGAGTGAAAATAACTATTTCTTCCCTGATCGTCTATCTGTTGGAAAACGAGAGCTTTGAAAAATGAAGATTCGATCGTTCTGTGGTGGAAACTGAGCTGAGCCTTCAGGGCCCTTGTAACCACTACCAAAACATCCACTACCGCACTGGTCTTCAGTCATTTATATCAATTCTTTGTTTTCTTTTTATAGTTGACATTGAATTTAAAGCAGCAATAACTGATACCTTTGGCCACAAGGGGGCAGCAGAAACAAGCTGTGAACACAACCTTTATCAACCACTAACGTTTAGCCTGCTATGGCCAATTTGTTAGCAAATATGGCTTCACGTTAACTTTGATTTGAAGTTGTGTTTTTTGGCAAACTGTTAAATGTAAGTCTACTATTCAGCCTACTTTTAGCAACATTTGGCCTTTCAACAAATCTTAAAGAACAAATGTGTCTTTTATAGCTTTCATATCTGCTCCACGATCTTAAACTCTAGCTAGTAGCCAACTTTGTTTGTCTATTTGGTCCTCGGCAAGTAGTGTAGGGTTGTTTCTTTTAAAAGAAGACATAGAATGCGTTTATATTATATATAAAAATTCCCTCTGGTGATATATCGTTTTTTGTGAATCTAAAAGGTCTGGAAAGTCCCCACTGCTCCTGAATCACCTCATCCAGTCGTAATGTCACAGTCCATCATTGTGATGTCACCATGCCCCATATTTGGTAGATGTATGCCTCGCGGTCAGTCTGTTACGCCCCCTAACAAAGCCAAGTCAGAGTCTGACATTGACCAATCACAACAGAGTGGGTCAGATGACCGATCATAGTAGACTGAGCTTTATCGAGAGGGGCAACTTAAAGAGACAGGCGCTAAAACCAAGCATTTCAGACTGAGGCTGAAAAGAGGAGCTGCAGCAATAGACATTATAAGGAAAGTGATGTGTTTTCTGATCATTAGAGAATATTAACCTTTCTGGGAAAAACCCAAATTAAAATTATGAACCTATAAATGTAATAAAGCTCTTTACACTGTGTGTGTGATCATTTTCTGTTGTTAGTTAAAGTGATTCTATTCACACTACACAGGGTCATTTGAGGTATTATGTACAGTATATGCTTTAGTCTAGGGGCCGTCTTCACTGACTCTTTTACGCACTGTCTGTGTCATTGGGAACTTTGATGTCTCCATCCTGGCAATTACGAGCAAATTCAACATCTTCCATTTGAATCCACTTCAAACCGTCCCCCTCTAAACTGCAGGAGGGAGAAAAACCAAAAAACTGCACACCAAACGGGACCATCTGGAGGCAGTCATTGGCTGCTGGAAGATGGCGCCCTGAAAGGCTTTGGGGGGGTGGTAGAAGGAAAAGCAGACAGCGAAAACGAGAGGCAGAGCGAGATGGAGAGACAGTGAAGCGGTTGCGTCTACCAAACCATGTCGTGAGTCCTCTCTGCGAGCAGGACGGTAATTACAGGGCGCAGACGGAGAAACCCTGACTGGGGGAAAAAAGCAGAGATGCTCAGACTGCTGGGTTGCCGCCCTTGGGCCCTCAACATAACCACAATGCTAACCAGCCCATCGTATACTAGAGGCCATGAGAGTAGGGTTCCAGATCGGTGCACTGACACATGGAGCCAAGGAGGTGGCGGTCGCGGGCACAGACAGCGACGCAGAAT